>NC_133326.1:1062892-1132892 GCF_042186555.1 Aquarana catesbeiana | reverse complement strand
ATAACTCGCTCTGGTTGGTGACAACAGTATCCCAGCTAGAAGCCAAGCCTGACCTGTCCCAGCTGATCGATGGCTGTAGGGAGATCCCCCAATGAGGAAAGGCCCACATGCATACACCACATGGACGGTTCCTGATCAGATTCTACATGGAGCTGCCAAAAAGCTGTTTATTACGGGAACTGAGTGACACATAGAAAATAAATGAGATGCAAATGTTGAGATCTGCTACTTAGGTGTTTAGATGAATACATGTGAGGCGTGGGAGGATTGTGAAGATTTCTACAAAAACTGGATAAGTGTTTTGTGGGGGACAGAGGAATAAAATGAATGTTCTCTATCTAATGTGTCATAAGAGTGAGCTCAGCTCTGGCCAGGATCCAGAAGGGTTAAATATCGGTAATACGAGAGGCTGGGATGTGAAGGATTCGTCCATTAGTCCTGTTTTGTTATTCTGGTGATGCGTCAGTCCACCAAAAATGACGTATATAGTTGATCTGAACTCAAAAAAGTCAAAATTTAGTAAAGAAACATCTAGAAATGGGACCATGGGAAAAGGAGCAGGGGCGCTCCAAAGGGGAAGGAGGAGGTAGGAAGAGAGCTGGAGTTGGGCCTTAAGGAATATTGGACTATTAAATGAGATTACACTAAATGTCAGAAGACATACGAAAGACTGGAAGAAAGAAGATCCCACCACATCCTGGTGGCATGGTCCTCTCGAGTGGTGACTTCCATTGATCCTGTGTGGACACCAGTCACCCCTCTGTGTGTGAATGATCTCCTTGGGAAGCCATGACAGCCACGTGAGCAGGGGCAGGTCAGGGCGGTAGGGTGGTCATCATGTCCTTCATGTTTCCCTCCTCATCAGGTGCCAAGCAAGGGTCATATGAGAGGCCTACCCCGGGGTGGGTTTTTCTGGGCAGCACTAGGCACCTTGTATAGGATCACTTTTGATACAAATGGGGCACCTTTGCTATGTGCCGTTTTCATCAATGCCCTGTGGCAAGGCTGAGGCTGCCATGGAGGAATACTCAACCTTAAGGGGGGCCTCTACTGTCAGAGATGATTGTACACTGGCACTGTATCTGTTCTCCAGTTACCTCTCCGGTACCTGTCAGAATGTATATCTTCTCTGTAATCTGCATTTAGGAGAGTCACGCTGAGCCTTGTCCACATCCACCTGTCCATTGTCTTCAGCTATAACACAAATAATAGAAAATGCTGCGCTACCCAAAACAAAACAAGACAAAAAATTTGTGACAAAAGCAGCTAGCACACAAACAAACCAAGTCCAATCGTAATATAAATAATAAAGTGCAGCACTAAAATAAACACAAAGGTAAATATTGGTGTGAATACACTTGTGAATATGTGAAATAAAATTACAGAACAAATAAAGCAAACAATATGATTGGTAGGGTAAACTGTAGTGAAATATGAGACAGCAGGAGACCACAGTCTATAAATTATGAGGTAAGTGGAGGTCTTCTCCAAGAGTTATGAGGTAAGTCATGTCTTCAGCTACCATTCCCCAGTAGCAGAATGGGCTCCACATGTGCACTTGACTTAACTGTTGAACTTCCGTACCTCTGTACAGGCTGGGAAGCTCTGCAGCACGAGTCTGCTCCTGTTGCTATGGGAGACAGACCACTGGTGGAAGGATTGCCGACAACATCTCCCTCACTGCTAGAGGCCGTGCTAACCACAACAGGTACAAACTACCGATAGGCTGCTCATTACACTTCCATTATCCTAGGCAACTACATGTGTCTTCAAACTACTCCCCTCCACACTGATGACTTCATACCCCAAAGTGCCTAAGTGACCTGAACCATGGGATGGTGCTGGTTACTTGCAATATAACCCCTTTTAGCAGCTTCAGACCAAGCGGGAACAAGTTTTCAAAACTTTACTTCAAAAAGTGCAAAAGGCGATACAAAGTCCAATATTCAGAGACAACTTTCCTATATCCCTAACCCCACCTCAGGCTATGTGCTGCCCCAGCATACCTGCATTGGCAGAGTCCAATTACAGTGGGGAAAATAATGACTGGCTCCCCTGCAGATTGTGTAAGTTTTGCCCCCTTACATAGAAATGAAGGGTCTGTAATTTTTATCATAGGTGTATTTTATATGATAGAGACAGAATATCAACCAAAAATCCAGAAAAAAACACACAATACAAATGTTATAAATGGATTTGCAGTTCAGTGAGTAAAATAAGTATTTGATCCCCAAGCAAAACATGACTTAGTACATAGTTACATAGTAGGTGAGGTTGAAAAAAGACACAAGTCCATCAAGTCCAACCCATGTGTGTGATTATGTGTCAGTATTACATTACATATCCTTGTATGTTGCAGTCATTCAGGTGATTATCTAATAGTTTCTTGAAGCTATCAATGCTCCCCGCTGAGACCACCGCCTGTGGAAGGGAATTCCACATCCTTGCCGCTCTTACAGTAAAGAACCCTCTACGTAGTTTAAGGTTAAACCTCTTTTCTTCTAATTGTAATGAGTGGCCCCGAGTCTTATTAAACTCTCTTCCGCAGAAAAGTTTTCTCCCTATTGTGGGGTCACCAGTCCGGTATTTATATATTGTGGGGTCACCAGTCCGGTATTTGTATATTGTGGGGTCACCAGTCCGGTATTTGTATATTGTGGGGTCACCAGTCCGGTATTTGTATATTGTGGGGTCACCAGTCCGGTATTTATATATTGTGGGGTCACCAGTCCGGTATTTGTATATTGTGGGGTCACCAGTCCGGTATTTATATATTGTGGGGTCACCAGTCCGGTATTTATATATTGTGGGGTCACCAGTACAGTATTTGTAAATTGAAATCATATCCCCTCTCAAGCGTCTCTTCTCCAGAGAGAATAAGTTCAGAGCTCACAACCTTTCCTCATAACTAAGATCCTCCAGACCCTTTATTAGCTTTGTTGCCCTTCTTTGTAGTCGCTCCATTTCCAGTACATCCTTCCTGAGGACTGGTGCCCAGAACTGGACAGCATACTCCAGGTGCGGCCGGACCAGAGTCTTGTAGAGCGGGAGAATTATCGTTTTATCTCTGGAGTTGATCCCCTTTTTAATACCAATATTCTGTTTGCTTTGTTAGCAGCAGCTTGGCATTGCATGTCATTGCTGAGCCTATCATCTACTAGGACCCCCAGGTCCTTTTCCATCCTAGATCCCCCCAGAGGTTCTCCCCCCCAGTCTATAGATTGCATTCAGATTTTTACCACCCAAATACATTATTTTACATTTTTCTACATTGAACCTCATTTGCCATGTAGTCGCCCCTCCCCCATTCATTTGTTCAGGTCTTTTTGCAAGGTTTCCACATCCTGCGGAGAAGTTATTGCCCTGCTTAGCTTAGTATCATCTGCAAATACAGAGATTGAACTGTTTATCCCATCCTCCAGATCGTTTATGAACAAATTAAATAGGATTGGTCCCAACACAGAACCCCGGGGGGACCCCACTACCCAACCCCCCCGATTCCCTCGTGAAGACTGAGGAGAAGAATAAATTCAATACCTTCACCATCTCCCCATCCTTTGTAACCAGATGTCCTTCCTCATTCTTTATGGGGCCAATATGGTCTGTCCTCCCTTTTTTACTGTTTACATACTTAAAGAATTTCTTGGGATTTTTTTTGCTCTCCTCCGCTATGTGTCTTTCATGTTCTATCTTAGCCATCCTAATTGCACCCTTACATTTCTTATTGCATTCTTTATAAAGTCTGAATGCTGAGGATGATCCCTCATCCTTGTATTTTTTGAAGGCCTTCTCCTTTGCTTTTATATGCATTTTTACATTGGAGTTAAGCCATCCAGGATTTTTGTTCGCTCTTTTAAATTACACAATGGGATACATTGGCTAATGCCCTTATTTAATATGCTCTTAAAGCAAACCCATCTCTCCTCCGTATTCTTTGTTCCTAAGATTTCATCCCAATTTATGCCTTCTATCAAGGTTTGTAGTTTAGGGAAGTTGGCTCTTTTGAAATCCAGTGTCTTTGTATTCCCTTTATGTTTCCTATTTGTGTGATTTATACTGAAACTAATTGACCTGTGATCGCTGTTACCTAAATTGCCCCGTATTTCCACATCTGTAGTTGGTGGAGAAACCCTTGTTGGCGATCACAGAGGTCAGACGTTTCCTGTAGGTGGTGATCAGTTTGCACACATCTCAGGAGGGATTTTGTCTTCTTTACAGATCTTCTCTAAATCCTTAAGGTTTCCTGGCTGTTGCTTGGCAAATCGAAGTTACAGCTCCTTCATACATCTTCTATAGCATTAAGTTCTGGAGACTGGATAGGCCACTCCATGGATTTATTGTGCTTCTTCTTGAGCCGCTCCTTTGTTGCCTTGGCGGTATGTTTTGGGTCATTGTCATGCTGGAAGACCCATCTTCAGTGTTCTGGCTGAGAGAAGGAGGTTCTCATCCAAGATTTTACAATACATGCTCCCGTCCATTGGCCCCTCAATGCGGCAAAGTCGGCCTGTGTCTTTAGCAGAGAAACAGCCCCAAAGCTCCATGTTTCCACCTCCGTGTGTGACTGTAGGGATGATGTGTGACTGTAGGGATGATGTGTGACTGTAGGGATGGTGTGACTGTAGGGATGATGTGTGACTGTAGGGATGATGTGACTGTAGGGATGGTGTGACTGTAGGGATGATGTGACTGTAGGGATGATGTTCTTAGGGCCATAGTCACCATTTTTCTTCCTCCAAACACGGTGAGTCGAGTTAATGCCAAAGAGCTGAATTTTGGTCTCATCTGACCACAGAACTTTCTCCCAATCCTTCTCTGAATCATTTAGATGTTGATTGGTAGCCTTCAGACGTTCCTCTACATGTGTCTTCCTGAGGAGGAGGACCTTGCGGAGGCTGCAGGATTTCCATCCATGGTGGTGTATTGTGTTACCAATGGTTTGTTTGGTGACTGTGGTCCCGACATCCTTGAGATCCTTCACAAGCTCCTCCCGTGTAGTTCTGGGCTGATCCCTCACTTTTCTCATGACCATCCTCACCACATGAGGTGAAATCTTGCATGGAGCTCCAGACTGAGGACGATTGATGGTTATTTTATATTTCTTCCATTCGCTCCAACAGTTGCGGACTGCGGACAGGTGTCTTTTATACACATAACGAGTTGTCGTTACATTCTTACATTGACAGGACTAATCTGTGTACCACATGAGCACCTCCTGTAGCCAGTCTGTGGGGGCAGAATTATTGTTGGTTGGTAGGGGATCAAATACTTATTTTACTCACTGAACTGCAACTCCATTTATAACATTTGTATTGTGTGTTTTCTGGATTTTTGGTTGATATTCTGTCTCTATCATATAAAATACACCTATGATAAAAATTATAGACTCTTCATTTCTTTGTAAGTGGGCAAAACTTACACAATTTGCATGAGATCAAATCCTTTTTCCCCCCTATGTATACAGAGTCCAGCAGAGGCATTCTCCAGCAGTTGGTGTCTTCACAGGAACCCCAAGTTCTGATGATTTTACATCCAGGTTAGTAGTGAGTGACATTCTTCTGCTCCTCATGGGTGTTGTTCTCGGTCTCTCTCCTTACAGGCACTGCTCTCTTTGGGGACTCTCAGCTCTCTCTCTGGCCAATCACAGGCCTCGACCTCCCTGGACCTCTCCTCTCTCTCCAGACCACTGTCCCTCTTTTATATCACAGATTTAGTAGGCTGGACCCAGAGAAAAACCCACCAAAAGACCAAAGAACTGGGAAAGCATTAAGTCCTATCGCCCCAGCCCGGGAAGGTGGTCAGATGGTCCTCTCCTGTCATTGGTCACCTTTGTATATAGAACTCTATAAACTCCCCGAAGATCACGGCTCAGCCTCGGCCTCCAATGTCTCCCGTCACATTGGTATTTAATGATCATCTCGCCGTCTTGTAGAATCTACTTCGTTAAGGCGCGGCCCTCGAAGATAATTACTGAAGCATTTTCAATGACTCCGGAAACAAGCCGGTTATTTCTACAAAATCAGATTCTGCAATTAAAATTTTATTCTGACACTTATACATAAAAAGCCGAACTCATTGAATTCCTGGATGAAGAGCCAACACCAGCCAGGATCTCCATCAGCCCTGGAGATACGCGGCCCCGGCATACAGCGTGCATGGGGGAGGGGGAGGATCATCGCAGAAGATCAGCTCCGATCTTTAACACCATAAACCAGCAGATATGGACATTTTATTCCTCTTGACATACAGATCACAAGTAATTGATTATGTGGTGATGTATTGATTATATATTAGTGAACATCTTTAGAGCAAAATAGATTTTCAGAGAATGCAGCTGGACTGAGGCTCCATTCACACCCGATTGTGTGTGGAATCTGAGCAATTTCAAATCGCCGTAAATTGCGGGACGCGTTTGTGATGGTATTACTGTACTTCTTAATGGCAGCCCAACCGCGCAGAGATTTTGCCGCAATTGTCGTGTGGTAAATCGCGCTGCAATCGCAACCCACAACGCTTGTCACTCAAAAAGAAACATGAACTCCTTTTGGGTGACAGCGGCATGATTGGGGTGTCATTAGTAATGGCGTCGCAAACGCCTCCCGCGTTTTGCAGCGATTTGGAATTGTGGGCGAAATTGCGGCAAAGAGCCTTAAAGCTGAGGTTTAGTCAGAATTATTTTTCCCCGATATCTGCAGTTGTAGGCAGGCGCTTACTTTTTGGGTTCACATCTATGGTAATGCATTGCACTGTATTGTAGTAAAGTCTGTGTAGTGAGTTCCATGTACCGGGCCGCCCAGGGAGGTAGGAAGGGGTTAAGGTTTGCTCACTCCCAGGTGTTCATGGTCATGCCTCTGCGGCCCATCAATAAATAGGGGAGGTAACCTTTAGGGAGGAGGCTCTTCCACATGGGAACTAGCAGGAAGCCCTGCTGCAAGATGTAGCTCCTCTAGGAACATGTGGTCTCCCTTTTTAGGGCACCCAGTCGGGGTACTGGAACCAGAATTTGGACCCTGTTAGAGGGCTCTTCCTTGTCACTTTGGCTTCAGGCCTTTCTGGAACTTTTTGTTTACATGTAACAATCAGCATTTTTTGCTAGCAAATTTCTTAGAACCCCCAAATCTTATAATTTTTTTTTTTTTAAAGCAGAGGCCCTAGAGAAAAAATTGGTGGTTGTTGCAATGCTTTATGTCACACGGTATTTGCACAGCGGTTTACACTTTTTTGAATATTATTGCAAAAAAAAAATAAAATAAAATAAAATAAAAAAACACAATATTTTTTCTGTAAAATATGAAAGATGATGTTATGCTGAGCAAATAGATACCAAACATGTCACCCTTGTGCATGCCTGTGCTATGGCAACAAACAACGTAAATGTTACTATCCACAAGCCAGCAATCAGCCAGCAGACGTGACTGCTGAGATGATCAGCCGGAAGACGTGTCGGCTGGTTGATCAGGACATGGTGGGACTGGAGATGATCAGCCGGAAGACGTGTCGGCTGGTTGATCAGGACATGGTGGGACTGGAGATGATCAGCCGGAAGACGCGTCAGCTGGTTGATCAGGACATGGTGGGACTGGAGATGATCAGCCGGAAGACGAGTCGGCTGGTTGATCAGGACATGGTGGGACTGGAGATGATCAGCCGGAAGACGTGTCGGCTGGTTGATCAGGACATGGTGGGACTGGAGATGATCAGCCGGAAGACGTGTCGGCTGGTTGATCAGGACATGGTGGGACTGGAGATGATCAGCCGGAAGACGTGTCGGCTGGTTGATCAGGACATGGTGGGACTGGAGATGATCAGCCAGAAGACGAGTCGGCTGGTTGATCAGGACATGGTGGGACTGGAGATGATCAGCCGGAAGACGTGTCGGCTGGTTGATCAGGATATGGTGGGACTGGAGATGATCAGCCGGAAGACGAGTCGGCTGGTTGATCAGGACATGGTGGGACTGGAGATGATCAGCCGGAAGACGTGTCGGCTGGTTGATCTGGACATGGTGGGACTGGAGATGATCAGCCGGAAGACGTGTCGGCTGGTTGATTAGGACATGGTGGGACTGGAGATGATCAGCCGGAAGACGTGTCGGCTGGTTGATCAGGACATGGTGGGACTGGAGATGATCAGCCGGAAGACGTGTCGGCTGGTTGATCAGGACATGGTGGGACTGGAGATGATCAGCCGGAAGACGTGTCGGCTGGTTGATCAGGACATGGTGGGACTGGAGATGATCAGCCGGAAGACGTGTCGGCTGGTTGATCAGGACATGGTGGGACTGGAGATGATCAGCCGGAAGACGTGTCGGCTGGTTGATCAGGACATGGTGGGACTGGAGATGATCAGCTGGAAGACGAGTCGGCTGGTTGATTGGGACTCGGTGGAACGGGAGATAATCAGCCGGAAGACACGCCGGCTGGTTGATCGGACTCGGTGGGATGGGAGATCCCAGTAAAGCCGCAGGAGTGGGGTTGGTGCAACTAGTCAGCCTCTAGGATTGCTTTTACAAGAGAGACGATCACCTGCAGCGGCTCATCCCGGTACAACCCCTGAAAGTCCGGTGCCGGTACATTGCTGGTCGGCGGGTAAGAGGAATGACTTGGCAGGTGGAATTTGCTCGGTTGGTTAGAATGAACTGGATCTGTAACAATAAATAGAGAGATTGGGAACGGCGAGTCCCGTATCTGCGAGAACCTTTTCAGTAAATGTTCTCTACGTTACGAAGTGCCAGCTCTGCAGTCCATCTAAAGGGGTGCATTAAGGTAGACGGCGTATGTAGAAGAACTGGGGAGGACGAAGAGAAGTCACCATGAAGGGGTTCATCGTACGGTGGGGTTGGTGGGAAGATGTCTAACATGCTGTTGCTATTAGTAACCAGGACTGGTGGGAATGTGATAGCAGCCAGCCATCGGGAAGGTAGTATTGGGTTTGGGTGTCCCCTGGTAGAAGGGGAAGTGGTCTGACCCCCTCCGTAGCGATCAGTGCCCCATACACAACCTGGACTGATATCGGGGCACAGGTACCCTATGGACCTAACTGGAGGTACTGGAAGAGAGAGAAAGGGATCCATAAAGAGTTCATGCTGCTCTGCATTGTCACTGGGAGTGAGATGACAACGCATGGCTGAGCTGGTGGAGTGGGAGGCTCTGCGGTTAGGGTTGCCACCTGTCCAGGATTCACCCGGACAATTCGGGTTTTAAATCATGCGTCCAGGTTTCAGACTGCCTGAAACCCGGACACATTATTCAGACCAGAATATGGCTTCCCAGCAGGGTTGCTGTCTGCAGTTGTCTAAGCCGAGAGTCTCTCTGTTACTCTCTCATTCACACTGCCCAAAGCCAACACTAACAATCCCCTCCCCCCCACACATACAGACAGGAGGTGGTGGTGGGAAATTTGAAGTCCAGCAGCCACAGATACATCTGGATGAGAGGTGCTGACTACCAAGGGGTGAGTGAGCTCACCATCCATCCCTGTCTGTGACTGAAGTCCCCCCCCCTTCTCTCTCCTGCCTCTGAGTGAGTACACTAAAGTAAATCAAGGTTCTCAGAGAACCCCTTTACACCTGAGGCCACAGTGTTCCCCTTTATATCAGAGTGCTCTCCGTACATCAGAGTCCCCAGAGTTCTCCCTTACAGTGAAAGGGAACTCTGCGAGTTCAGATATAAAATGGGAACTCTGTGGACTCTGATGTAAAGGGGGACTCTTGTGATTAACTTCATATGATTTAACTACAAAATTGATGAGTAGTTCATACTATAAAATACAAATTGTGCACCGCTAAAGTGTTGGGGTTTGACTTTCAGAAAAGGTGGCGACCCTACCTGCGGTGTCCCCTCAAAATGCTGCTCTTTGAAGGAAGCTGTACGGTGTCACGGGAATTTAGTATATCTGTGCAAGGCAAACGCCTCTAAGTTTGGGGTGCCGCCTTAATGCTGAGTCTTGCATGACTGCGGCCCCTGCCTAGTTCCCGGATAGCAGCGTGCATGTTAGTGAAGAGTCCCTGCTTAGGGACAATTGGGCCCCGCCCACACAGACACATCACACAAAAGATGAGAGAGGCCTGTAATTGTCATCATAGGTATACCTCAACTATGAGAGACAAAATGTGGAAACAAATCCAATCACATTGTCTGATCTTTGAAAGAATTTATTTGTAAATTCTGGTGGAAAATAAGTATTTGGTCTCCTACAAACAAGCGAGATTTCTGGCTCTCACAGACCTCTATCTTCTTCTATAAGAGGCTCCTCTGTCCTCCACTCATTACCTGTATTAATGGCTCCTGTTTGAACTTGTTATCAGTATAAAAGACACCTGTCCACAACCTCAAACAGTCACACTCCAAACTCCACTATGGTGAAGACCAAAGAGCTGTCGAAGGACACCAGAAACAAAATTGTAGACCTGCACCAGGCTGGGAAGACTGAATCTGCAATAGGCAAGCAGCTTGGTGTGAAGAAATCAACTGTGGGAGCAATAATTAGAAAATGGAAGACATACAAGACCACTGATAATCTCCCTCGATCTGGGGCTCCACGCAAGATCTCACCCCGTGGGGTCAAAATGATCACAAGAACGGTGAACAAAAATCCCAGAACCACACGGGGGGACCTAGTGAATGACCTGCAGAGAGCTGGGACCAACGTAACAAAGGCTACCATCAGTAACACACTACGCCGCCAGGGATTCAGATCCTGCAGTGCCAGACGTGTCCCCCTGCTTAAGCCAGTACATGTCCGGGCACGTCTGAGGTTTGCTAGAGAGCATATGGATGATCCAGAAGAGGATTGGGAGAATGTCAGATGGTCAGATGAAACCAAAGTAGAACTGTTTAGTAGAAACACAACTCATCGTGTTTGGAGGAGAGAGAATGCTGAGTTGCAACCAAAGAACACCATACCTACTGTGAAGCATGGGGGTGGCAACATTATGCTTTGGGGCTGTTTCTCTGCAAAGGGAACAGGACGACTGATCCGTGTACATGAAAGAATGAATGGGGCCATGTATCGTGAGATTTTGAGTGCAAACCTCCTCCCATCAGCAAGGGCATTGAAGATGAAACGTGGCTGGGTCTTTCAGCATGACAATGATCCCAAACACACACCCCGGGCAATGAAGGAGTGGCTTCATAAGAAGCATTTCAAGGTCCTGGAGTGGCCTAGCCAGTCTCCAGATCTCAACCCCATAGAAAACCTTTGGAGGGAGTTGAAAGTCCGTGTTGTCCAGCGACAGCCCCAAAACATCACTGCTCTAGAGGAGATCTGCATGGAGGAATGGGCCAACATACCAGCAACAGTGTGTGACAACCTTGTGAAGACTTACAGAAAACGTTTGACCTCTGTCATTGCCAACAAAGGAGATATAACAAAGTATTGAGATGAACTTTTCATATTCACCGAATACTTATTTTCCACCATAATTTGCAAATAAATTCTTTCAAAAATCAGACAATGTGATTGGATTTGTTTCCACATTTTGTCTCTCATAGTTGAGGTCTACCTATGATGACAATTACAGGCCTCTCTCATCTTTCTAAGTGGGAGAACTTGTACAATTGGTGGTGACTAAATACTTTTTTGCCCCGCTGTACCTGTAACAAAGTATGTCCCCTATCATGTAGAAATCTTCTCTGCAGGGTGCCCGGTCCTCTTCCTGGTGCTGAACTGTGCACAGTGCACAGTGGGGGTTAATGACTTCAGGTCTTCTGTCAGCTGCAAAAAAAAAAAAAAAGGTCAAACAGTTGCTGAATGGGGGAGGGGATTCTGTCCTTCATCTGGCTCTCCCCCATTCTGAGATTGTGTTACAAGCAGTTTAAACAATGGAGGGGGGGGGGCTATCTTGAAGCTGTACTGGCCAGAAGCCCAGCACCAGGAAGAGGACCGGACACCCTGCAGAGAAGATTTCTACAGGAAGCAGCAGCCTGCATGATGTGAGACAAACTTCATTCCAGGTAAGTGATTTCCCTCTACAGCTATTGGAGAAAAATAACTGCTGATTAAACTTCATCTTCAAACAAATGACGTGAAGCTCTTATGTATCTGTTCCTTTCCAGGATTATTCACATATTCTCCAGCATGCTGGTAATTCTGAGTCACAACAAAAGAAAAGGACCCGCGTTTTTGATGTTTTTATTTAATGGCCATTATAAGCTCAAACATCGGGATTTGTCTAGAATCCCCCCCAACATACATTCTGTGGATGGTTGGCCCTTGGGTGGTCCCCTACCTATAGAGGTAGGTGTTCCTTTATGTAGGGCAGGTTGCCTTATTATGGGGGTTTACTATACAAGGACCACATGTGTACTATTGTACCTTTTTTATCTCCCATAGCCGCTGCCTCTTCTGCCCCCACACCTGCCCTGGGGGGGGGCATTGTGGGATTTTCGCCCCAGCCCCCCCTTTTCTCTCTCTCTGGATGGGTTGGACCCTTGGAGTGTATTGGTGAGTCTCGCGTGCTATTTTATCTTTGTTATTGTAATTATGTAATATGTTTATGTTGTGATTGCTTACAGTTTTTAAAGAACCCCCTGATTCCTCCTGAAAAAGCGGGGTCACCCGTGAAACGTGTTGAGGCACGTAGCCCGTGATGGAAGCCTCCCCTGAAAATGACTGTGATTGTTGTGGTTTCAGTCTATGTATGGAGATTGTGGTCCGCACGGGCAACATTTTAAAAGAACACATTGCTCGTGTTGCAGTGATGGAATTTTTACATTGATTTTGTTTTTAAATGAAGATTTGTAATAATTTTGGTTGTGGTGCGCCTGTGTCCTGGCACCTAAAAAATCCATCTTTTCCTCTTTCTTTTGTCAGACAGTATTTAGGATGTGGTGCCCCATTCATTACATTTCTATTGATTCACAGCAAACCCTGAACTGCACCGATCGTACCTGAGACGGACCGGCATTACATGCTGATCTCCTTCATAGCGGATAACACAGGCAGGAAGTTCAGAGGACGGCTCTTCACAAGAAGAAGGCTTCCTATGGTAGAGCAAGATCTTCATTAACAAATCAGAGGCTTTTCTCCAGAACCCCACCACATAACGGGGTGCTTCCTGTCCTGGGACTACGCTCCCAGAGCATGCCCCATTATAAAGGAGGTCAAATGTCAGCAAACTCTGATCGATATCAGACGTTCCTCACTTCAAATACAAGCGGAGAGTTCCAAGCTCTGTGTGCCCATCAACACAAGCCCAAAGCCTGGTGACACTGGCCTAGAGGGAATGGGCAAGCACTTTCACTTTGCTCTTTTATCCTCTTTAAAGGATTCCCTTCTCTCGACCCACCCCACCTCCCATCCTCTATAGCGAAAGGGCAGTGTCAGGAAAGACGTTTGCATACACGCAGGCGTATAACCCTAAGAACCCCTGCACGCGGGTGCATGTGCACATATGCATGCGTGCATTCGGCACCAGGCATGCTATTTAAACTGCACTAGTTGTCTAGGTCAGTGCCATTTGGTCTATTACACTCCTGAGCATCTGTTCCTGTGTTGCTGACCTCATCTGTACCTGACTCTGCCTGAATGCCGCCTGTACTGACCCCTGGCTTGCTGTTGTGGAAATTTTATGAAGATGTATATAATATGTATTGTCACAGTGTCTCCCAGTGTTAGTTCTCCCGCTCCAATACCACCGGGGATGTGCACATCAGAAGGCCTTTAGTCTTTCAGTCAGCAAGTAGGAGGTGGGGGGCTAGTGGAGTATCATTGCGAGGCCCCGCTGGGTGAAGAGCCTCTCGATGATGTCAGAAGACGGCGGCACGGGACTGAGCAGTGTCTCTTCACAGAATGATGTCAACAGGACAATGCTGGATCCGGTGGCTGGGTGAGTATCTGAACTGTACACACATCACCTCTCGGTAAGCAGGGGTATATCGAAATAAGGGGGGGGGGCTGAGGCTGAAGGTCCTCTCTCAGTTCAGATTTTAATCTCACGTTAAAGCTAAAGCCCCCCCCCATATCTCCACTGTGGGGCTTCCAGGCCCAGAATGAATGAATCCCTCACAGAATCATGATAATAGCCAAAGTCGGGGATCCTAGGAGGTCCCTAGGCACCAGTTCCCGAGCTGTCTTTGGTTATTCCGCACATTTATTAGGAATCATTATAAAAGCCTCCGGATGTGATGTGCCCCCAGTTTGTTGGGGGAGAACCTACAATGGTGAGTCGGGAGAATAAGCGGTTAATGCAGCTGAAGAGTGGATGATGTCGGAGACAAGAAGTGGCTGAGAAATGCTCGGAGGGGAACCATCGTTCAAAGTGCTCTCCAGCCCGGCAATGTATTAAATATGTGACAGAGAGGAATCACAGCCATAACCTGACTCCGAGACAAAGAACGAGGACCGAGGACCAGGAAGAGCCTTTCCCTTCCACCCCTCCAGGTCCCATGAATGATGGCCTGACACCAAGACTAATGCTCCCATCCTCTCCAACTAAAACACAATCAGCTCCTCTGTGGTCAGCAGATCCGACTCGTCCAGCATTGGTGGGAAGTTTACTCCAAACACATTCAAAAATAAATAATTCTGTAAATGTATGTTTAAGGGGAACCTTCACCTGGAAATTCAAGTTTTCATCCCCCCAGCCTGGTCAGGAATCAAAGATGTTTTTTTCAGGGGGCAAGTAACTTTTTGTTGAGGATACCCGCTTCTACTTCCCTCCGTCCACTGCCCAATGATGGTGTTCAACCTTCCTATAGATCAGACCAGGTCCTCTTTCTGCTGCGCATGCAGGTTGCAGCCCCATTCATTCATATTGATGAGTTGTCCTGGAGGACTGCGGGCCACCATGAGTATGGCTCATCCTTCTTCTGAATGAATGCAAAGTGTACAGATCTTCCCACCCGGTACAGCAACCCAAAATAAAGTTCCCATTAGTATATCCCCCTCCCAGTACAGATTTCATCCCCAGTACAACCCCCCCCCAGTACAGATCCCCTCCCCAGTACACCCTTATACAGATTACCTCCCCAGTACACCCCCCCCCCAGTACAGATCCCCTCCCCAGTACACCCCCCCAGTACAGATTACCTCCCCAGTACAACCCCCCCCAGTACAGATCCCCTCCCCAGTACAACCCCCCCAGTACAGATCCCCTCCCCGGTACACCCTTATACAGATTACCTCCCCAGTACAACCCCCCCCAGTACAGATCCCCTCCCCGGTACACCCTTATACAGATCCCCTCCCCAGTACACCCCCCCCCAGTACAGATCCCCTCCCCAGTACACCCTTATACAGATTCCCTCCCCAGTACAGATTTCTCCCCAGTACAGCTCCCTAGTATATAGGTACCCCCCAGTACAAATCTCCCCTCACCAGTATAGCTCCCCCAGCAGTACAGATCTCCTTTCGCCAGTACAGGCTCCCCAGTATAGATCCCCCCCCCAGTACAGATTCCCTCCCAGGAACAGTTTCAAAGTCCAGATCTTCTCTCCCCAGTACACCCTCCCAGTACAGATTTTCTCCCCAGTACAACTCCCCCCCAGTACAGATTACCTCCCCAGTACAGATTCTCTCCCCAGTACAACACCCCCCCCCCCCCCAGTGCAGATTCCCTCCACTGTATATGCCCCTCCCGGTACGGATTTCCTCCCCAGTACAAGCCACCCATGAAAAGCTTCCCTTCCTAGTACAGATTCTCTCCCCAGTACATCCTTATACAGATTTCCTCCCCAGTACATCCCCATCCCAGTAGAGATTCTCTCCCCAGTACATCCCCATCCCAGTACAGATTCTCTCCCCAGTACAACGCCCCCCCCAGTACAGATTCCCTCCTCATTACACCCCTCCAAGTACAGAATCACTCCCCATTACACATCCCCTCCCCAGTACACCCCCCTCCCTGTACTGAAACCCTCCCCAGTATATCCCCCTCCCGTACAGATTTTATCCCCAATATAGATTTCCTCCCCAGTACATATTTCCTCTCTAGTACACCCCAAGTACAGATTCCCTCCCCAGTACAGATTTCTCCCCAGTACAGCTCCCCAGTATATAGGTACCCCCCAGTACAAATCTCCCCTCACCAGTATAGCTCCCCCAGCAGTACAGATCTCCCTTTGCCAGTACAGGCTCCCCAGTACAGATCCCCCCCCAGTACAGATCCCCCCCAGTACAGATCCCCCCCCAGTAGATTCCAACCAAGGAACAGTTTCCCATTCTAGTTCCCCAAGTACAGATCTTCCCTCACCAGTACAGGCTCTCTAGTACAGAATACCTCCCCAGTACATATTCCCTTCCCAGTACATCCTTATACAGATTCTCTCCCCAGTACAATTCCCCCCCAGTACAGGTTCCCTCCTCATTACACTCCCCAGTACAGATTACCTTCCCAGTACACCCCCCCACCAGTACGGATCCCCCCCTGCAGCTCTGCTCCCTCCATGAAATATACTTCTCAGACCTCACAGTGATGTCAGAAGTTCTCCCTCCACTGTGTCATGTGACTGGACCTGAGGAGGAGCTAAATAAGCCCTCCCCCTCTCTGAACTGCGCCACTTGTCTGTGAGTTGTGGAAGGTGGTGGAAGCTTCAGGTGCCTCCTGGTATCAGTTCCGCTGACCAGACCGGACTCTGATGTCTCAATATGCAGCGGATATCCCAAAAATAATCATTAACCTCCCTGACGGTTTTCCCGAGTGTGGCTCGGGGTTAAATTTCAGCACCATTAGCGGTAACCCCGAGCCACACTTGGGATTACATCTCAGGATCCTGGTGCGGTGTTACTTACCTTGTCCCCAGGATCCTGCGATGTCCCCCCGCGGTGTCTGTGTGCTCCGTCCTCTGCCTCTCTGTGCCAGGCTTCGTTCCCTGCGAGCGTTGCAACGCACGGGGGTGGAGCCTGGCGGCAAATTCAAAAATGTAAAAATCATAACACATACAGTACTGTAATCTTACAGATTACAGTACAAAATCATTTCACTTCCCTTTTGTCCCCAATGCTTTGGCCCGTGCCCTGCATGCAGTTTTATGTTATAAGAAAGTGTCCCTTTACGTCAAAAGTGGCTTTAGACCAGCTAGAAAACAGTGATAGTAAATTAGAACCATTGCAGAATTGAGCGATAGTGAATCGTGGGGACATTTATTTTATTATTATTATATTATTATTATTTTTTAATTATTTATATTTATTTTTTATATTATAATTTATGATTTTGTGTTTTAAACTTCATCATACCCGGGATGTCTACTAGACTCTTGGTGGACAGATTTAAGTGTGTTATTGTTAAGAATTACAGGCCTACAATATAAACCGCCAAATTTCTATGCAAAATAATTGTACCGCTTTGAGACTCAAAAATCTGAAATAATCATACCGCCAGGGAGGTTAAACAGCTTTTCACACCTTTCTTTAGCTCCTCGGGGGCGGGGGTTCAGTCATTTGTTTTTAATATCTGAATATATTTCTTATAATAAGTGGAGAAATTGGCGAAATTGTGAAAAATAATGCAGCTCTACTTTGTTTAATGTAAAACATTTTTAAATAATTATTCCTATTCCAAAAAATGACACAAAACTATTTCCTGCTACAAGGACCCCGACCAGGGATCTGATACAGACATCAGCGATGAACGAGGTCGTCATTTCAGATTTCTGGATATTTCCTAGTATGCTGGGATTGTGTGGAGTTGCAAAATAACAAATATCTCTGGGATACAACATTTCACGCATGGAGAAAGGCAAAGACACCCAAAATTGTAAATAGGAGATAAAAAAAAACATTACCACCCATCAATTTGGTGTCAACTATAATAATTATTCTGGTATGGGCAAAGCGTGGGCAGGGCATGTGAAAAGCAGGGGCAGGGCATAGGCAAGGCGAGGCCAGAGCATGGAAAAAGCAGGGGCAGGGAAATAGGTAAGGCGTGGGCAGGGCATGGGAAAAGCAGGGGCAGGGCAATAGGTAAGGCATGGGCAGGGCATGGGAAAAGCAGAGGCAGGGCATAGGCAAGGCGTGACCATAGCATGGGAAAAGCAGGGATGGGGCACAGGCAAACTGTGGGCAGGGCATGGGAAAAGCAGAGGCAGGGCAATAGGCAAGGCGTGGCCAGAGCATGGGAAAAGCAGGGGCAGAGCATAGGCAAGGCGTGGGCAGGGCATTGGAAAAGCAGGGGCAGGGCATAGGCATGTAGATTGCTATGTAGTGGTGGAGTACATCGCTTGGTGCTGCCTTAGTTGGGGATTTATACTCGATGCACCGAATATCATGTTGTGGTTTTCTGTATTATTGTCAAATGTCAGCAGCTCACATCTTCATCTCCAGATACTCATCCCGAGAGCGGGGACACTCGACTTCTACAGAAAGGATAGAATTGTCCTTCACAATGATTGACAGCCTGGCTCAACCCTTTCGAACAAAGAGGAACTTATGAACCAAAAGACTTTGCTTAATTCAATATAGGTATTAGCAGATGGGGGTAGTACCCTGACAACATCTGCATGTAAATGAAGCTACTTGCAAACACCCAAGGGCTCAGGAGATCACAGGTGGGTGTGTTCCTCTGAATTGAAAAGCATATCAGAAAAAAGGGAGGGGAGGAAAACGAATTCTTCAACAAGGAACCAGCAAGATAGCAACCCTCAACCCCTTCATAAGATTCAAGATGGCGGCACCCACTGCGGGGAGACTGGGATTCCCGGGGCTGATCGTGGTTGGTAGGAGTCTGTTCTCCAGAACCCATAAAGGAAGGACATTGGCTGAGACATCTTCTCTGGCGAAAGGCCAAAAAACATGTTACTTCAATTTTCTTTAAATACAATTTAAATCCAAACTCGCTCATCCATGTCTTTATGGACCTTGCTTTGTCCACTGGTCCAAATCATTTGGTGGAGGGGGGATTATGGTGTGGGGTTGTTTTTCAGGGGTTGGGCTTGGCTCCTCAGGGGTTGGGCTTGGCCTCTTAGTTCCAGTGAAGGGAACTCTTAAGGCGTCGGCATACCAAGACATTTTGGACAATTTCCTGCTCCCAACTTTGTGGGAACATTTTGGGGACGGCCCCTTTCTGTTCCAACAACGACTGCGCACCAGTACACAAAGCAAGATCCACAAAGACATGGCTGAGCGAGTTTGGGGTGGAGGAACTTGACTGGCCTGCACAGAGTCCTGACCTCAATCCCACAGAACACCTTTAGGATGAATTAGAGTGGAGACTGCGAGCCAGACCTTCTTGTCCAACATCAGTGCCTGACCTCACAAATGCTCTTCTGGAAGAATGGTCAAACATTCCCATAGACACCCTCCTAAACCTTGTGGACGGCCTTCCCAGAAGAGGTGAAGCTGTTATAGCTGCAAAGGGCGGAGCCAACTCAATATTGAACCCTCCGGACAAAGACTGGGAGGTCATTAAAGGTCATGTGTGTGTAAAGGCAGGCGTCCCAATACTTTTGGTAATATAGTGTATAGTTACATAGTTAATCTTGTTGAAAAAAGACACAAGTCCATCTAATTCAACCAACAGAGGAAAGAAAAAAAAAGCCCCAATTAAGTATGACCGGGGCCCGGGTTGCCATGGATCGGTGTTGTAGGTTACTGTAGTCTGGGGTGGGACGGGGGGTGGGTGGGCAGCTGCCAGAACCATAACAACCAATAATACTCTAGGGCAGGATGCATGGCGGGTGAACAAAGAGCCGGCTGGGCGTGGTGCCGGATGGTGAATAGGTAAAGCATTCCATGGCTCGGCACACATGAACCCAAATTTATTGGAATAGAGCTGGAAGTATGCGGCAGTTAATGAAGAATCAGTGTGCTGCTGCCATCTAGTGGAGACTTTGTATTATGGATTTCCTTCCATGTGACCGGCAGTCATTGAGGATAAAAGGTGTGAAAATAATAATCGGCGCACTTTAGCGATTGTCGGAGATCTTCTATCACCGCCGATGAAATGGATGTGGGCGGAGATGTGTGAGGGTAATGCTGTGTCAGGCTTGGCGGGGGAGGAAAGAAACATGGAGGGTGCACACTGGGGCCCGATAATCGCAGGGGGCGCACGCTCTCCGCCCGTTATCTCATTCTAAGGATAGATTGTTGTTCTTTTGGAAGAGGGGGGAGGGGGGCGCGGGATGTTTAATGAGATTCACCGCGATAAGAGGCTTCATCTCTTCCCGATATAAAAATCTGATTAGTGATGGAGACGCCGGATAACGGGAAGATCCCCCCCGGCACACCGGCCATGGGAAGGGGATTAATGCAGCCGCCCCCCCTCAGGTGTCTCACCGACGCCGGGGGATGGTCAGGATTTTTATATCGATTATAGAGACAATAATATCCGGGGACAAAGTCAGAGAAAAAGATACGATTACATCAAACATAGAAAAGAAGATACAATGGCTCTGACCATAGGAGCTTACACTCCATTCCAGTACAATACGTTGTGTCCCGGAAATGCCATCCGTCCTTCTATTTATCAGCCCAGCATAGCAGGCAGCCCCCTCCCCCACCTTACATCTCCAGATACAGAACCCCAGAACTGCTTCTACAATCTGTACCAGCTCCCGCTGGCTGGATGCCGCCACCATTCCTCGCCCATCATTTCCTTTTCATTCATATCCAAGTGATGAAAATCAGCACTGAAGGGGGAGGGGAGGGGGGGCAACACATTGAGCTGCATTTATTTGGAATGAAGAACCATTATTGATACAAATTCTACCTCCAGGTCCCTATTTCTGGATTTGATGTTTCCAATATATGACCAATAAAAGATCAATACCAATACAGACGTACATCTTCGCCAGCGCACCGAGGATTAGCTGATCCATGCTGTGCTGCCGAAGATGTACGTTTGTTTGATGCTTCCAGAACCCAGCTGGTAATCGCTGCAACACCCGCCATTTTATGTGCCATTTTACCAGGAATGTGTGCGATAGGAATATTGAATAGACTGCAATACCAATACAGGACGTGTCAGTGCCCTCCTTGCCATGAATAGACACTCCCCTCCCCCGCTGTATATTGGTACATGTCCCCCATGGCAGTGCCCTCCCATGTATAGACCCTCCCCCGCTGTACATTGGTACATTCCCCCATTGCAGTGCCCTCCCTCCCATGTATAGACCCTCCCCCGCTGTACATTGGTACATATCCCCCATTGCAGTGCCCTCCCATGTATAGACCCTCCCCCGCTGTACATTGGTACATGTCCCCCATGGCAGTGCCCTCCCTCCCATGTATAAACCCTCCCCCGCTGTACATTGGTACATTCCCCCATTGCAGTGCCCTCCCTCCCATGTATAGACCCTCCCCCGCTGTACATTGGTACATTCCCCCATTGCAGTGCCCTCCCTCCCATGTATAGACACTCCCTCGCTGTACATTGGTACATGTCCTCCATGGCAGTGCCCTCCCTCCCATGAATAGACCCTACCCCGCTGTACATTGGTACATGTCCCCCATGGCGGTGCCCTCCCATGAATAGACCCTCCCCCGCTGCACATTGGTACATGTCCCCCATTGCAGTGCCTTCCCTCCCATGTATAGACCCTTCCCTGCTGTACATTGGTACATTCCCCCATGGCAGTGCCCGGATTTCTATGAATAGACCCTCCCCCGCTGTACCATGGTACATGTCCCCCATGGCGGTGCCCTCCCTCCCATGAATAGACCCTCCCCCGCTGTACATTGGTACATTCCCCCATGGCAGTGTCTGGCTTCCCATGAAGAGACCCTCCCCGCTGTACATTGGTACATTCCCCCATGAGAGTGCTCTCCTTCCCATGAATAGACTCTCCCCTTCCCCGCTGTACATTGGTACATGTCCCCCATGGCAGTGCCCTCCCATGAATAGGCCCTCCCCCGCTGTACATTGGTACATGTCCCCTATTGCAGTGCCCTCCCTCCCACGTATAGACCCTCCCCTGCTGTACATTGGTACATGTCCCCCCATGGCAGTGCCCTCCCTCCCATGTATAGACCCTCCCCCGCTGTACATTGGTACATTCCCCCATTGCAGTGCCCGGATTTCTATGAATAGACCCTCCCCCGCTGTACCATGGTACATGTCCCCCATGGCGGTGCCCTCCCTCCCATGAATAGACCCTCCCCTGCCGTACATTGGTACATTCCCCCATGGCAGTGTCTGGCTTCCCATGAAGAGACCCTCCCCCGCTGTACATTGGTACATTCCCCCATGAGAGTGCTCTCCTTCCCATGAATAGACTCTCCCCTCCCCCGCTGTACATTCCCCCACGAGAGTGCTCTCCTTCCCATGAATAGACTCTCCCCTTCCCCGCTGTACATTGGTACATTCCCCCATGGCAGTGCCCTCCCATGAATAGACCCTCCTCCGTTGTACATTGGTACATTCCCCCATTGCAGTGCCCGTATTTCTATGAATAGACCCTCCCCCGCTGTACATTGGTACATGTCCCCCATGGCGGTGCCCTCCCATGAATAGACCCTCCCCCGCTGTACATTGGTACATTCCCCCATGGCAGTGTCTGGCTTCCCATGAAGAGACCCTCCCTCGCTGTACATTGGTACATTCCCCCATGAGAGTGCTCTCCTTCCCATGAATAGACTCTCCCCTCTCCCGCTGTACATTCCCCCATGAGAGTGCTCTCCTTCCCATGAATAGACTCTCCCCATCCCCGCTGTACATTGGTACATTCCCCCATGGCAGTGTGTGGCTTTCTATGAATAGACTTTCCCCCGCTGTACATTGGTACATTCCACCATGGCCGTGCCCCTTCTTCCCATGAATAGACCCTCCCCCTCTGTACATTGGTACATTCCCCCATGGCAGTACCCTCATTTCCATGAATAGACCCTCCCCTGCGGTACATTCCCACATTCCCCCATGGCAGTACCCTCATTCCCATGAATAGACCCTCCCCCGCGGTACATTCCCACATTCCCCCATGGCAGTACCCTCCTTCCCATGAATAGACCCTCCCCCACTGTACATTGGTACATTTCCCCATGGCAGTACCCTCCTTCCCATGCTTTATGCTAGCTTGCTTGTTAGCTCTACAAATGGCCAGAATTAAATAAGAAGCTCCCCCTCCCCAGAAGATGTGGGGTTTACTGTAAGGTGCAGGTAGCTATGATGTCCATGGCTGGGGAGGGTGGCGCAGTGTTAGATCGGCAGGACCGAGGCCCCCCAGAGGAGGTATCACGATACACACTCCCCGAGCATTGTATGATCTATCCTGACACCTCACCTCTTCCTGATACCAGGGACAATCCAGGAGATGACAGGAGAGGATCTCATATACCTGAGTATCCGGTGAGTTCTATTCTTAGCACATTTATAATATAGAAAGGTGATCGTTCCCGGGAGACATCTCATTTCAATGTGCGGTGATGGAAAAGAATCAGAACTCATCTGAAGGGCATTTCCCACTTCTAAAAAAAGGTGAAAATGAAATTAACCAAAGATGCCAAATCAGCTAGAAACCTGAAAGACGTTCATTATATATAACTCACTGAAGACTGGAAGAAGGAGTCGACTTTCCGGAAAATGAAATACGTGATGTTGGAGTCATGGAGTAGGAAGATGGCTGCAATGACTGTACTGTGAATCAGCTTGGAGCAGAGGTGCTACCAGGGACACAACCCTTCTGGGTTCAATCATGGCACAACCCTACTGGGTTCAATCATGGATGCAACCCTACTGGGTTCAATCATGGATGCAACCCTACTGGGCTCAATCATGGTACAACCCTACTGGGTTCAATCATGGATGCAACCCTACTGGGCTCAATCATGGTACAATCCTACTGGGTTCAATCATGGATGCAACCCTACTGGGCTCAATCATGGTACAATCCTACTGGGTTCAATCATGGATGCAACCCTACTGGGCTCAATCATGGTACAATCCTACTGGGTTCAATCATGGATGCAACCCTACTGGGCTCAATCATGGTACAATCCTACTGGGTTCAATCATGGATGCAACCCTACTGGGCTCAATCATGGTACAATCCTACTGGGTTCAATCATGGATGCAACCCTACTGGGCTCAATCATGTTACAATCCTACTGGGTTCAATCATGTTACAATCCTACTGGGTTCAATCATGGTACAATCCTACTGGGTTCAATCATGGATGCAACCCTACTGGGCTCAATCATGGTACAACCCTACTGGGTTCAATCATGGATGCAACCCTACTGGGCTCAATCATGGTACAGTCCTACTGGGTTCAATCATGGATGCAACCCTACTGGGCTCAATCATGGTACAATCCTACTGGGTTCAATCATGGTACAATCCTACTGGGTTCAATCATGGATGCAACCCTACTGGGCTCAATCATGGTACAATCCTACTGGGTTCAATCATGGTACAACCCTGGGCCACTTGTAGTGAGACAGCAGCCACAGGAGCATGGCAACATATGAGTGCCTGTAATCTGTCCAGTAGTCTGCGTGGCAGCAGTCAGCAGGTGGAGTGACAGCAAAGCAGGCTGGTAGTAGATGAACTGGCACGGGGCTTGGCTGGGGGCAGACTGTAGTAGGCAGCTGGAAGCAGGAACCAGATGAGAGCTTGCTGGACTGGGAGCTATAGCAAGCTGGATGAGCAAGATGCAGGGTCAGACCAGCTGGGTCAGTAACGGTTGGGCAGATCAGGCATACACAGCAGACAGCAGGATGGTAGGGTCCACAAGCCGAGTCAGCAACGGGAGATCGATCAAGCGGTCCCATTAACCCCTTTGTATTGTGGTGTCATGTGCGTTATCACAAAGCATGGCCGCTCTGATGGCAAGTGACGGTGTGTTGTGGAAGAATTCATTCTCAGTGGCAGCTCATAGCATTACAGCAGAGCTTCACATGGGAAGACGCGGCACACGGGAAGACGCGGCCGCAGGAAATATGGCGGAGGTCCATTTCTGGTACATCGGTTGCCTATTAAAGTGAACGGACTGCCTGAGCACAACACCCATCAACCCACCACAATTACCTGGATTGGCCTTAAAGTGGAACTAAACCCACCAATTTGGTGATTTCTTTTATTCAAGGCATGCCATGACTGATAACTGTCACAGTTGCTTGTGCTCTAAAATGAACTATCATTCCATGAAACGGTGGGGGGTCATTTCTTTGGGGAATGCTAACTGCCTGGCCATCATGCTGATCTGGCTCTTCCTTACTTCACCTGGTATAAGTACGTAGGCAGACTGCAGTATATCCTCCCACCTGAAGGTGGCACTGTGCTGAAAAGAGCCCATTGATGGATAATTGTCTCCTGCTCTGGGCTCCAAGGAGCCATCTTGGGGAGGACAGCAATTTTATTGGATACCAAAATCTTGCCAGATTTGGGCAGCCATCTTGACTGAAGATTCCATAAATAGTTGAATTCTGTCATTGAGTGTCCCTGCAGCGTGAGAGTAAAAGAGAGAGGGAGCCCCCGCTGGTCAGGGAGAGGTACCTGATGAGGGGGGCAAGGATTTCCATTGCAGGGGGTCTGTCTGCCGGGACATTGGGGGGGCGCAGTGAGACCCCCTCCCAGGGAAGTGCTCCTCCGGAATTCTGTGGTATGTAAAGTGTCTGATATATACAAGAGCACCCCCTTCTGTCTGGAGAAGTGAATGACCTGCAACACATGTGGTGCCATTGCGGTAAATTGTCTTCTTTCTGAGATCAGTCGATGTCTTCAGACGGAGCGATCCTCCATCCCTGACTTAGATTGGCAGCAGGGGGAGCCAATGGTGCTTTGCTGCTGTGTCAGCCAATGAGGAGGTAGAGTCCCAGATGGGCGATGCACTTGTGGACATCGCTGGATGGGGAGGGGGCTCAGGTGAGTATTAGGGGGGCTCGGGGGTGGGGCTGCCACACACAGAAGGTTTTTTATCTTAATGCATAGAATGCACCTTCTGCCTTTACAACCCCTTTAATTTTAGGGCATATAAACGCAATAAAATACACAACTGTTCAGGAAAATATTAAAAAAACGAGGTCGCACCGAGTAAACAGATACCCAACATGTCACACCTTAAATTTGTGTGCGCCTGTGAAACGGCGACAAACTTCAGTCCCGGATACTTTCCATAGGCGACACATTATAAGCCCCCCTATAGGTCCTCAGTGTAGAGTTCCTTAGGAGGTCTGGTGTAGAATTATCGCTCTCACTCCGCCATGCGCAGCGATATGTAACATGTATATTGCAATCAACGTTTTAATTCGTCGTATTTACAGTCATACATGTGTGTATGTGTTGGGGGAGGGGCTCAACATTTTCGAGGGGTTTTATGTGCTTTGGGGTGTATAATAATAGGGGGCGCTGTGAACTTAATAAATTATACTAAATTTTGTGCATTACAAATAAAGTGCATGGAGCTCAACTAAATAATAATGAATGATTGATTGATAATTCAGAGCTGAAATAACAGAGATTTGAAATACTTCATCAAAACACAAATATTTCATCAAGAAACAAAAAGTCCAAAAATCTTTTGTGATGCGATTTCAATCTTTACACCTCACCACCAAATGGCAAAACTTCATGAGAAAAACACCCGGTGGATTCCTACTCACCAGACCACCAACCAGACCACCATCCAGACCACCATCCAGACCACCATCCAGACCACCATGATGACCTCTTTACCTAAAGAGAAGGTCAGTTGGTGCTTCTTTATTGTGGATCTGAGATCTTATTATACAGGATTATACACCATGGATCTTGCTGGTATATCAGGGGAGGTGATGCTGGAATCTTTCTAATACTCCACCGCAGTAACAGTTAGAAAAAATGAAAAATCAGGACCGTAGCGTAATACAGTTTATTTACAAAAATCATTAAAAACATGAGCCAATTGGCCGCTTACATTAGTAGGTGCCTTTCCTCGGCACTGGCGGTACAGAGCTTCTATCACCAGGTAGATGGAAGGAATAGCCGCCCCGCTCGCGCTGTAATCATTGGCGTGCGTTCCACCGCCGTGGTGAGACAGAAACCGGAAGTGGCCTGGAAGTAAACGTGACCGAGATGCGCCTCCCCCTCACGTTTACTTCCAGCCACTTCTGGTTACAGATGCTTTATACCTCCAGTGCCGAGGAAAGGCGCCTACTAATGGAAGCGGCCATTTGGCTCATGTTTTTAACCACTTCCCGGCCGCGTTATAGCCGAAAGACGGTTGCAGCGCGGACCTACTTTGCCGGGAGGGAGTCCATAGACGTCCCCCCGTGCTCGAGCGGCCTGCGCGCCCCCTGAGCTCTCTGTGATCACAGATCGGAGTAAGGGGTCGATCCCGACCCCTTACCACGTGATCAGCTGTCAGCCAATGACAGCTGATCATGTGATGTAAACAGAGCCGGTAATCAGCTATTTTTTCTCCTCACGCGAAAAAAAAAAGCCGATCACCAGCGGCTGTGAGAGGGACATCAGTCCCGATCGTGGAGAGCCTCTGCAGAGGCTTCTGTGCCCACCTGTGTCACCTACCATTGGCCAACAGCGCCACCTACCAGTGCCCACAGTGTCATCTATTAATGTCACCAATCAGTGCCTCATCACCAGTGCTGCCTATCAATACCACCTACCAGTGTCCATCAGTGCCACCTACCAGTGTCCATCAGTGCCACCTATCAGTGCCCATCAGTGCCACCTATCAGTGCCGACTTATCAGTGCCTATCAGTGTCGCCCATCGGTGCCCATCAGTGCAGCCTTATCAGTGAATATCAATGAAGGAGAAAAATTACCCATTTGGAAAATTTTATAACAAACTATGAAACTTTTTTTTTTCAAAAATTAGTGTCTTTTTTTGTTTGTTTAGCAAATAATAAAAACCCCAGTGGTGATTAAATACCACCAAAAGAAAGCTCCATTTGTGTGAAAAAAACGATAACAATTTCATATGTGTACAGTGTTGTATGACCGCGCAATTGTCATTCAAAGTGTGACAGCCCTGAAAGCTGAAAATTGGCCTGGGCAGGAAGGGGATTTAAGTGCCCGGTAAGCAAGTGGTTAACGATTTTTTGTGCTTTTACCCCCTCCCCCTGTTTTTTATATACAATGGAGTTTATTGGCGGTAAATGTCAGTGACCTCGATCTCTGATCGGTGAGCGCGTCTCATAATATTTAGCGCATCGGAAGCATTTCTTTGCCAAGACTTGAGTGGCACTTTGTGTCTACCACATGAAGGTCCCAAGACAAAGCAGCTTTACTAATGCAATTAAAATTCTAATTATTCTCCGTCCAGCGCGTTTCATATCCTCGCCGAGCATCAAAAACTGATTACCGACCCCGAGACTCCTAAATAACTCTCTGAAGAGCAGGGCGGCGGAAGGCACATGGCCTCCACAGAGCACAAGGGGTTAACTAATCACTTACTGATAAGTACTGAGGGTTCCGTCATGGTGGACCTTCCTCGGCTCTGCGTCCCGGAGATTTCATTATCAGCGTTTAGCACGGGCGCAGTGTGGC
This sequence comes from Aquarana catesbeiana, assembly GCF_042186555.1. Classification (NCBI taxonomy): domain Eukaryota; kingdom Metazoa; phylum Chordata; class Amphibia; order Anura; family Ranidae; genus Aquarana; species Aquarana catesbeiana. The sequence goes on along the minus strand of NC_133326.1, from coordinate 1,104,534 downwards.
CGCCATGACATACGTCCTTCAAATGAAAGCTCCCCATGAGGTCGGTGAAATCCCCTCCAATCCTATTATGGGCGCCAGACGCTATTACCGAGAAAATAAATATGAAGACGACTTCTCTGCCTCGGAAGTCATCGTGGCCCATTAAAGGACTATCTGAAGAGACGCCTCAAGGAATGACAATGAAATCATTGCAATCCATCAAAATTGTGCTAAATCCACCATTTTTACTTTGTCTGCCAATTGTGGAAATGATGTCTCAGCAAACTATTATCGCTAAGTGGGGTCTCATCATCACCCACAGGAGATTGGACGCTGAAGACAAATCTTCCATAACACGCTCCATCACAGAAGAGTCATCATAAGAATGGGCGGTGACAGCAGAAGAACAGATGGATGGGGAGGGGCAGTTCTGGCAATGACAACCAATGGGATTTCAGCTCTCCATTTTGGACAGAGATGGGCAGCACCTGATGGTATCGGGAAATCACTGATGAATAATAAACATTGGACATGGTGGGTAGTAGTTGGTTCGGTTCACCTCGTTCTGGAATGATGAAGATGTTTTGTAGGCTCTTTAATCTACTTCATCAGTTCTATTGAGTCCCCAACATTTCTACCCACCACACAGGAACCGCCGACACCCTCATCCAATCACCATGGAATGTGTACATCAGGGGTAGGCAACCTTTCAGAGGTTCAGATCTACCCAGACAACATGGAGGAAATCAGAGATCCCCGGATAAGGTGGGGGACAGTAGTGTCCTCTGCTCCCCTAATGCCAACCCCTTCCCCCACAGTAGTGTCCTCTGCCCCTCTCCACAGCAGTGCACAATCATTATTTCCCTCTTTCAACCCCACCACTACAGACGAAGTTGCTAAACTACTTGCTAATGTCCACCTTACGACCTGCCCTCTGGATCCTGTTCCCTCACAAATGCTACGTTCACCCTCTGGCCCTATACTACACTCTCTAACCCACATCTTCAATCTCTCCCTCTCTTCTGGCAACTTCCCCAACTCTCTAAAACATGCACTTGTCAGACCCATACTTAAAAAGCCCTCACTGGACCCATCCAATCTTAACAACCTACGCCCCATCTCCTTGCTCCCCTTCTTATCCAAACTCCTCGAACGTCTGGTCTACAACTGACTGAGCGTCCACCTCGCTGATAATGGCCTTCTTGATCCCCTTCAGTCTGGATTTCGTCCTCAACACTCCACAGAAACTGCTCTCCTAAAACTAACAAACGATCTACTAACGGCCAAAACCAATCGACACTATTCTGTACTCCTACTCCTGCTGCCTTCGATACGGTTGACCACCCCCTCCTCCTCAAAAAACTACACGCCTTTGGTCTCCGTGACTGTACACTTCGCTGGTTCTCTTCCTACTTATCCAACCGCACCTTTAGCGTTTCTTATAACTCTACTTCCTCCTCTCCTCTTCCTTTCTCTGTTGGGGTCCCTCAGGGTTCTGTTCTTGGACCTCTCCTATTTTCAATCTACACTGCTTCCCTGGGTCAGCTGATGGCCTCCCATGGATTCCAATACCACCTCTACGCTGATGACACCCAAATCTATTTCTCTACCCCTCAGCTCACTCCCTCTGTCTCCTCACGTATCACTAATTTACTCTCAGATATATCAGTCTGGATGTCACACCACTTCCTCAAACTCAATCTATCCAAAACCAAACTTATAATTTTTCCTCCCCCATATGCCTCTTCCCCTGATCTCTCTGTCAAAATCGATGGCACAACTATAAGCCCATCCCCACATGCCAAGGTTCTAGGTGTAGTCCTGGACTCTGAACTCTCCTTCAAGCAACACATCCAATCACTGTCCAAATCCTGCCGCCTCAACCTCCACAACATCTCCAAAATACGCCCCTTTCTAACCAATGACACAACAAAGCTCTTAATTCACTCGCTGGTCATCTCTCACCTCAACTACTGCAACTCCCTTCTTATTGGCTTACCTCTACATAGTCTATCACCTCTTCAATCCATCATGAATGCCGCTGCCAGACTCATCCACCTTACCGATCGCTCTGTGTCTGCCACTCCTCTCTGTCAATCCCTCCACTGGCTTCCGCTCGGCCAAAGAATTAGATTCAAAATTCTAACAACTACGTACAAAGCCATCCACAATTTCGCCCCCAGCTACATCACTAGCTTAGTCTCTAAATACCAACCTACTCGCTCTCTTCGTTCCTCTCAAGACCTCCTGCTCTCTAGCTCCCTTGTCACCTCCTTCCCATGCTCGCCTCCAGGCCTTTTCCAAAGCCTCTCCAATCCTATGGAACTCCTTACCCCAATCTGTCCGCTTATCTCCTACTTTATTAGCTTTCAGAAGATCCCTGAAAACCCTTCTCTTCAGAGAAGCCTACCCTACCCACACCTAACAACTGTATTTTCATTTTTTCCATCAGCTCATCCCCCACAGTTATTACCTTTTGTTTCCACTTGACCCTCCCTTCTAGATTGTAAGCTCTCAGGATCAGGGCCCTCTGATTCCTCCTGTATTGAATTGTATTGTACTTGTACTGTCTGCCCCATGTTGTAAAGCGCTGCGCAAACTGTTGGCGCTATATAAATCCTGTATAATAATAATAATAATAATAATAATAGTGTCCTCTGCTCCCCTTAACATCACACACCCCGCACAGTAGTGTCCTCTGTCCCTCTTGCCCCCCCCATACAGTAGTGTCCTCTTCCCCCCCACAGTAGTGTCCTCTGCCCCTCTACAGTAGTGCCCTCTTGCCCCCCCCCCACAGTAGTGTCCTCTGCCCCTCTACAGTAGTGCCCTCTTGCCCACCCCACAGTAGTGTCCTCTGCCCCTCTTGCCCCCCCACAGTAGTGTCATCTGCCCCTCTTGCCCCCCCCACAGTAGTGTCCTCTGCCCCTCTACAGTAGTGCCCTCTTGCCCCCCCCCCCACAGTAGTGTCCTCTGCCCCTCTACAGTAGTGCCCTCTTGCCCCCCACAGTAGTGTCCTCTGCCCTTCTACAGTAGTGCCCACTTGCCCCCCCCACAGTAGTGTCCTCTGCCCCTCTTGCCCCCCCCACAGTAGTGTCATCTGCCCCTCTTGCCACCCCACAGTAGTGTCCTCTGTCCCTCTTGCCCCCCCCCCATACAGTAGTGTCCTCTTCCCCCCCACAGTAGTGTCCTCTGCCCCTCTACAGTAGTGCCCTCTTGCCCCCCCCACAGTAGTGTCCTCTGCCCCTCTTGCCCCCCCCCACAGTAGTGTCATTTGCCCCCCCCCACAGTAGTGTCCTCTGCCCCTCTTGCCCCTCCCACAGTAGTGTCTTCTGACCCTCTTGCCCCCCCTCTATACATTAGTCTCCCCTCCACAGTAGTGTCCTCTGCCCCTCTTGCCCCTCCCACAGTAGTGTCTTCTGACCCTCTTGCCCCCCCTATACATTAGTGTCCCCCCCCCCTCAGTAGTGTCCTCTTCCCCCCCACAGTAGTGTCCTCTGCCCCTCTACAGTAGTGCCCTCTTGCCCCCCCACAGTAGTGTCCTCTGCCCCTCTACAGTAGTGCCCTCTTGCCCCCCCACAGTAGTGTCCTCTGCCCCTCTTGCCCCCCCCCACAGTAGTGTCATTTGCCCCCCCCCCACAGTAGTGTCCTCTGCCCCTCTTGCCCCTCCCACAGTAGTGTCTTCTGACCCTCTTGCCCCCCCCCTATACATTAGTGTCCCCCCCCCCCCACAGTAGTGTCCTCTCCCCCCCCCCCATACAGTAGTGTCTTCTTTCTCTGCATACCAGATTCCTCTCACATGCAGGAACGGTCAGAGATACGATCGTTCATCAGCACAGATGACCGAACACAACCCCCCCAGATAACGATGACAGGGATGATATCATTTATAATGGCCACGAGATAAAAAAATAAATTAATTAAAACAAATAACTTCATTTAAAATGTAATTAAGAAACTTCTGAAGTTCCAATCAGAAGCTGAGAAGAATCCATTGTGAGGATTTCGAGGCTTCAAAGGTTCCATTCTGATTACTAATAATAATATTACGGCATCTTTCACCTCGAGGGTTCATCTGCGAGACAAGTCCTCCATTCCTGATCCCGGGGGCACCATCAATTCCAAGCCATGCCGGGGACATCGAGACACAAGATTGGTTTTATTTACCGGAAATATCTTCAAAAAGCCCAAATCGTTCAATGATCAAACGTCTCCTGTCTATAAACTGCATCCAGACAGAACAACGTTCCCCTCTGGCGACACTCTCCATCCCAATCTAGACATTCTATAATCTAATGTCTATGGGTGCTCCACAGACAACATTCCTCAGTGGAATAATGATCATCATTTTCCCAGGAATAATCTGCTACCATTGGCACCAGTACAGGCTCTCCATGAACAAAACTACAACCCCCACATGTCTCCCATAGAAGACTTCCCCCATTCTCAGTAGACATCTGGGCCGGGCTCAGATTTGTACATTTTGTAGGTTTTCATGTAGGGCGGCCTAGAAGATAAATGTAAAAACTTCCTGACAAATGCCAGAATGTTACACAATACCATGAAATCCAGTTGTAGAACTGCTGATATATCATCAACCCAAACATCACCATCTTCTACCTGAAATGTTTCTCCAAAAGACAAAAGAGTCAATCAATTCCTGGAAATAAAGGCTGAATGGCATGGCTTATGGGAAACTCTCTTCTCTTGTAATTAGTGGAATTATGATCAGATATTGGTCGCCTTGGGCCACTTTGCCATTAATGGATTTCTTAAACCCTGGAGCATTCTAAGGAATTCATTGACAACAAAATAAGGAAAAAAGAACAATGAAAAGATTTCACAAAAAGAATTGTTCTGGAATTGTCTACTGACTCAAACGCTTGCCTTCAATATGAATGAACACAAGACTGTTGTATGAAGAACATCTCAACTACCAGAAGAGAAACACAGATCTGACAATCGGTAGACTCTGAGAAGACCAGAAAAGAAATGGCATCTGTGGGGAAGAACCAACCTAAGACAACCCCAGTACTCAACAACCATGCTAAGATTACCCCAGCACTGTACAACTATCCTAAGATGACCCCAGCACTGTACAACTATCCTAAGATGACCCCAGCACTGTACAACATCCTAAGATGATCCCAGCACTAGATAATCATCCTAAGACTACCCCGACACTGTATAACATCCTAAGATGACCCCGGCACTGTACAACATCCTAAGATGACCCCGGCACTGTACAACATCCTAAGATGACCCCAGCACTGTACAACTATCCTAAGATGACCCCAGCACTGTACAACATCCTAAGATGATCCCAGCACTAGATAATTATCCAAAGACAGTGATAGCGAACCTTGGCACTCCAGATGTTTTGGAACTACATTTCCCATGATGCTCAACTACACTGCAGAGTGCATGAGCATCATGGGAAATGTAGTTCCAAAACATCTGGTGTGCCAAGGTTCGCCATCACTGTCCTAAGACAACCCCGGCACTGTAGAACATCCTAAGATGACCCCAGCACTGTAGAACATCCTAAGATGACCCCGGCACTGTATAACATCCAAAGATGACCCCAACACTGTACAACCATCTTATGACAACCCCAACACGACAACCACCCTAAGAAAATCTTGGCACTGGACAACCATCTTAAGATGACCCCAACACTGGACAACCATCTTAAGACAACCCCAGCACTGGACAACCAATAGGAAGTGACCACATCATGTAAGTGGTAGACACCTGGAGAAGGAGCCACCTCGTCTCTGTACAGAAGAAGACAAATTATTTGGGACCCGAATGTCACATGACTGGGGTATTAGGTTAGTAGAAGGGCGCATTTATTTAACGTTTTTTTATATTTATATATATATATATATATATATATATATATATATATATATGTCTACAATTAATTAGAGGGGGAGGGGGTGTTTGGGAGGGGAGCCCGGAGATCAACTTTAAAAGATGAATAGCATTCTCCAACTTTCTTCTGTTTAATTGGATTGGCTGAGCTAAGTCTTCTTTCCAGAAAGTAAATAAGTGATATCACAATCTCCAGTCGCACCTTCAGTAACAATACATAGGAAGCGAGCAGGAAAAATGAAGGGGTCGCTAATGACTCTTCTCCTTAATGGGAGCAATCAATTACGACGATGACCCACTTAGAGCATAGAGCCGTATTGGGAGATAACTTACTGAAACCTGCAACGCAGCAAACGCTGCCCCTCCCCCTCCCGCCAATGTGAGAACTCTTTCTCTGCGGTAATTGTTTCTCACACCTGGGGGAATCTTCTCATTTTTTTAAATTTGCAAAAACATTGATATTTGAAAGTGCTTGAAATGTGCGGTGCGTGTTTCTAAAATTGGGTCTGCACACTAGACAATATGACTTTTATCATTCCTCAAATTGTATGTGATCCCCACTCCCGCGGGAAATGCATTATTAGATAAACAGCCGTAAATGGAACTGCTTTTCTTCTAACAACAAAAAGCAAAGCGCATTTTCTACATGATTTCAGATTGGCTAATGCATCCGCCAGCACCTTGGCTACTTTGTCCAAGCGCATGCCACTAATTATATTACCGATGGGCAGATGTGGCGTGATGAGTGCTTTGAAAACCAAATGTGTTGAGGACCAGAGCGAGTCTGAAATTAACATAGAAAGCCGCTATGTACCATTTTCTGTCAATGTCTGCTAATGGGTTATAATGTGAGGGACAAAAGGTTAGTAAGGAGAATAGCAGATCAGGGTCGTTATGTATTCATGGCCTCGTTGTGATGGATCAGGAGGACTTCGGTTTTCTATGAAAACAATATGCAGTTCTGTTGAAGTGAACATCTCATCTAGGCAGTGGCAAAGGCTTTGCTACGAGCAAAAAGAAAGCCTTCAGAAAAAAAAAAAAAAAAAGCAGATGTTTGCCCTACTGGAAGTCCAGTGATACCTCTGTGAAGCCGCCACCAATATTTATGAAGACAGAACACAAAAAGAGAGGAGTGCCGTTGTGTAGTTGCTTTTAGGTTGTAGGTAGGTGCAGTCCGCTTTCTCCACTGTAGGTGGCGCCCAACCAGAGAGGCATCACAGCCTGAAGAGGAAGTCAGGGGAAACTTGGTTTCTCTGAGGTTTTTTGGAGACAACGTTCCAGTTGGCTGCACTGGATCCAGATGACCCTTGATGGCCATCTTGGGTCAGCAGAGTCTTTTTAAGTCCCTGCTCCCCAAATTTAGGTGTGCAAGTGGGTAGCATAGGGCACCCCACCTAACCCTAAGGGACGTCTGTCAGGGACAGTACTAGCGGCAGGGAAAGGTTCCAGATGAGGAGGGAAAGTGTAGGGTTTGCTACTTCTCTGGACATCTGCCTGCTTGTGTCGGCAAGAGCGCCAGGCCGCATTGTGCCCTCCTAACAGGTGGTGTCAGTTCATCTGGGACCTGCTCTCTACACGCTGTTGGAATTCATGAGTGTTGCCACTTGGGCTGTCTTCCCACCTAGTTAGTTGTGAATTGTCTTGCTGTACTTAAATACAAGTTCTTTACATTGCAGCCGGACTGTGTGTGTTATTGCTGCCACATCGCTCTGGACCCCACCAACAAGGTGATGCCTTTTTCCTGACTGTACAAGACACAGGATCTTAGTCCTAACTGTCCTAACTATCCTTCAGGTGATTGGACATTTGCCAAAAAATCTGTGGGGTCAACCCCTATACAGCCCCTCCAACTCCCAGCAAGCCTTTGTTTTTTTTTACTGGTGTTCTAAGGTAATTGAACTGAGAGAAGCTTACCTCTTTAAAACTGCAGCTTTCTGGGGTGGCTGACAACTGAGCCTTGGGGAACTATATCAGGACCCCACCGTAAAGGAGATGCAGGTTCATAACATTGATTCGGGCACTGGGTTCTACATGGGCACTCAATTTAGCATGTAGTGCATTGCATTGAGTTGGCAGCAGGGTGCTATATAGGTCCAGGGCCATGTTCCATCAGAGGTGGAACCCCTTTTCCTGAAGGCCCCTTTGGGGGGGTGTGATCATCATGGAGGGCAAAGTCAGGATGGGGCATGTCCCTAACATCCTCACCCTATTAATGAAGACATTTGCTGCAGTGAGTTAGGCTTTGCGTCCCTTATGGTCCCATTATGCTGGCGCTCCAGTTCTGAGTGGCTGAAATAGTTGAAATGATGGGTCCCCGCCATGGAGCGGGAGTGCTCATGCTTTTCACACCTGGTTCCCTTTTTGGTCTCACTTTTTCACAAGTCTGTCATATGGGCTACTACTGCACCTCCGAGAACTTGACCTACCTGACCCCACCGGAAATATGCGCTTCATTTCTTTCCCCTGGTGCACTTTCTCCAATCAGCAACATCCAACATGACAGACATCACATGACACGTGATCTGGCATTGGATGTCTTCACAGTGCTCCAGATGTGATTCATCCTGAAGGGTTGTAATGACAAAGAGCTTCACTTTCATTGGTCCGGGTGTTTAATAATGACCGCCGTTGCCCATTACACAGTTGCTAAACCTTAAGCCGTCTTGGATTTCTGAAGATTGTACAGATGGTGAGTTATCCCAGCAGTCTGAAAGATGTTCTCTTTATTACCAGACCACTGACAGTCTACACGGCCAAACCTCCTGATTAATGGCGGAATGGAGTAATTAATGACAGCGGCTCCATGCATGGAGCATTTACATCAAGTGGAGAGTGTATTAAATCATGGAAATAATGGCATCTGGACTCCTCCATAGCAGCCGGAGAATATCATCCATTCGTCTTTCTTTTCATTTTGTCTTTGGGTGTCGGAGCCATTTAGTCATTCTGAAATAATAATTCTCACAGAATTCATCTTCACCATAACCAATCGAATATTTCAGATCAAATCTCTTCTCTAACCTTCCTCTCCTCGCTCGTCCCTCTCATAATTACCGATCGTCTGCGAATTATGGGAATAATTTGTTGTGGGTATTTTTTGCTTGACCTTTTGCCTGGCTGTGTATTGTGTGCCCTTGAATGATCATAAATTAACCGGACCGGAGACTTTGTGAAACCGATTCCCTCTTAATACGATATCACAGCCGGGGTGTTCAGGAACTTAATGTCTAGAAACAGGTTGTCCAGAAGGCCAGATTTCTGCATCGCCCATGCACCTCCCTACACCAACGATCACCTACCACATCATCTGCATGTACCTACCACACCATCGACCACCTACCACACCATCGACCACCTACCACACCATCTGCTTACACCGACCACACCATTGACCACCTACCACACCATCTGCTTACACCGACCACACCATTGACCACCTACCACACCATCTGCTTGCACCTACCACACCATCAACCAAACCATTCGCATGCACCTTCCCACACCAACGATTACCTACCACATCATCTGCATGCACCTACCACACCATCAACCACCTACCACACCATCTTTATGCACCTACCACACCATCTACCACCTTCCCACACCATCTGCATGCACCTTCCCACACCATCGACCACCTACCACACCCTCTGCATGCACCTACCACACCATCGACCACCTACCACACCTTCTGCATGCACCTACCACACCATCGACCATCAACCACACCATCTGTATGCACCTACCACACCATCTACCACCTTCCCACACCATCAACAACTTCTCACACCATCTGTATACACCTTCCCACACCATCGACCACCTACCACACCATCTGCATGCACCTACCACAAATCACCTGGAAGCACTACTAGCTGATTAAGGTGACATTTGTACTACTCTTCCAGTCAGTGGTAGGTGTACAATTGCAGAGGGAGCCAATTGTCTCTCCCCCCCCCCGGCGTTCCTTGCAAAGCTATGATGTTCAATACACTAAGCATAAATGGGTGAGCCAAGGTTATTGCTGATGATCATTTTGTATAATGGTTTGTTTTGTGGGAAATAATACATTTGGTCTCACAGCTTCCCACATCCATGAATCTAGCCATGAAGACAGGGTGTTATGCAAGGGGAAGTGGTACCTTTGTTATTATGAAGGAAGAACTAGCTTCAGGCCTTTCTATAGGGAGTACTGTGGTCACAAACGTGGCCAAGTCCTAAAGTCAAATTGAGGCCCTCATACCTTCACCTAAAATTATGTTCTATCGAGCCACAAATCCTCTGCAGACCATTACTCTATGCAAATATGTCCATACAGCCAACCAAACAGGTACCCTAAGAGATGATAGTTCTGTGGTGCGGATCAGCAGACTCATGTATCTTCCCTAATATAGGAGTTTACCATTCCTGAGGACGTCCTGGAAATGCCAGTTTCCTGGATGGTATGTAAATCCCCGACCTCAATACTACGAGGCACTGTTCAGAAACAAGGATGCAGATCAAGAAAGTCATTGAAAAGTCCTCATCTTTATACTCTGGTAAGCTATTCAAACTATTGAAGTTCAACCAGACAGCCAGCATTTGCAGTACAACAGCAGGCTTTATATTTCTCTCAGGTCAGCTTTTCATTCATTTACAACAGTCAAATCAAAGTTCAAAAAGACAGAAAATGTAAAGAGCAATAGGATTAGCCAATGTGACCCATCTCCATCTTCAGCTCTGTGCATTAATAAATAAATTCAAAATAAAGGTGAGGATCCCTCTTGATAGCTGCAGGTAGGTTGACTTGGAGCTCCAGTGTAGGATTTGACCTGGATAGACTTGGAGCTCCAGTGTAGGGATAGACCTGGACAGACTTGGACATCTAGTGTGGAGATAGACCTGGGTAAACTTGGACTTACAGTGTAGAGATAGTCCTAGATAGACTTGGACCTCCAATGTAGAGATAGACCTGTATTGAGTTGGACTTCCAGTAAAGAGATAGACCTGGATAGACTTGGGCTTCCAGTAAAGAGATAGACCTGGATAAACTTAGATCTCTAGTGCAGAGATAGACCTGTGTAGAGCTGGACCCCAGTGTAGAGACGGACCAGTGTAGACTTGGACCTCCGATGTAAAGACAGACCTGGGAAGACTTGAACCTCCAGTGTAGAGATAAACCTGGGTAGACTTGGACCTCCAGTGTACAGATAGACCTGGACCCCCAGTGTAGAGACAGACCTGAGTAGACTTGGACCTCCAGGGTAGAGATAGACCTGGGTAGATTTGCACCTCCAGTGTAGAAAAAGACCTGGATGAACTTGGACCTCCAGTGTAGAGATAGACTTGGGCCTCCAGTGTAGAGATAGACTTGGGCCTCCAGTGTAGAGATGGATCTTGGACCTCCAGTGTAGAGATAGACCTGGATAGACTTGGGGGTCCTAATATAAAGATTTCACTATTAGAGGCTTTGAGAGACAATAGAAAAGGCGGGGGGGTTTCACTTGCTGAAATCTATACTATATACTGTACTGTATATGGTTGGTAACGTTTCATAGGAATCAAGCTATCTAAACAAACATATACTGGTAAAATCCATATTGTTTATTATAAGTCATGATAAGACCATAAAACTGACAAAAATGACCATCATCAAGAATTGTTACATCAATATCACATTGACATCCTCCTTTAATGTGCCTCCGATCAATAACAAGCACAGGCATAGTCACCCTTCATATTTCCATTAGATGAAGAGGCATCGAAGCAAGACTCGTACATTCTATGTGGATATGGGGCCATCCACAGTACAATTATAAATTGCTGAAATGCTGTTTTTGGGTTGACTTCTTGTTCCCACATCCCAGCTGTCCTTGCCTCCATTTACTACAGAGCTGTCACTGCTTCATCATAACTAAACACATTTATCAAACCATTCTACATACATGTAGAGCACCCCCTAAGAAGCCGCTGGTGAAATTGATAATTTCCCACAAATTAGTGTACACACAGCCAGGCACACGGCATTTTCCTCACTCTTCACGGAGGAACAGTCTAGGGGTCCTTTTTTGGGGGATTTTTATAGGAACAATGAACTTGGATGGGGTGAAGGGGACATGAGATCCCCCAAAACTGATGAACTGCACACTTTAAGGACTCCTTCTCTATCTTGCTAACCTGCACACAAATGTCCCACATAAGCTCCAATGCTGGCAGGTGACTAGGGCTTTTCCCAAAAGTCTAAAAGCTGCACAAAGTCACTGACTTCCAGCACTGGGGTCCTTTACTCACACGGATCATCGGTTGCCTCACACCACCATATGACAGCTGGAAACCTTTCCTCCAACTTCCTGCTGGTACTCTCCCACACATTCCAACTTTTTGAGATGGGAACAAGGGACACCTATTAACAAAAGTATGTGGGCATAGGACACACCCCCTGCCACACCCCCTTAAAGGAGAATTATTTAAAAACAAAATTAGGTAAACCTACAAGTGTTTTTTTTTTTTACCCCTACTATTCCTTTATACTGACATTTGGAATTGACAAATGCAGCAATGTAGAAATGGGATGAAAGGTTTATCACTGGGAGATAGAAAGTGCATTTTATAGACAACTATACAGAACAGAGGAACATGAGTGCCCATGAGGAGGAATCAGGGACAGAGGGACTTTGTTCCAAATCATAGATAGTTGGGAGGTATGCTCTCCAGTGAGCCTCTCCAAACTCAGACAAGCTCCAGGACTATCCTTTGCGGTTAGGACCACTAGCCGAAGCTTCAGCTGGGACCTTGATGTCCTCTAAATAGTACCTCTAGTAATCCTGCCCCAGAGGCAGAGCCCCTGCACAGGGGTTTCCTTAAGCAGGACAGAAACAAGGAACACTGCAGCCCCTTGTCTCAGGCCCCAGACTATTTATGGACTGTCCCACCACCTTTTGGGCACACCTCCCCAGGGATTGGCTGGAGTCCCATAAATCTTCTGGCTGCTTTCATCACTGTTCTTCCTCCCACTATAATTCTAGAATCCACTAGAATACAGAGGGAAGTACTCAGAGCAGCAGCCTGTGAGACACTGAGCAGACCTAAATAATCAACCCCCGCTCCTATGATTAGAAAGGAGTTAACTCAATGTTCTCATCAATCTGCACTGCTTTAGAAGGGTGCTACATAAAGGAAAAACTCCATCACTTGTTCCTTCATTAATAACTTCATCATTCTCTTAATCCTTCATTTATATTTTGTTATAAAATATTTTGGATAAAGAGGCGTTAGCTTTCCAGTCATGCCCAGTTTTTGGCCGTGTACAAATATTTATGGATGAAGGATCAGTTACCGAGCGCCGTTGTTTATTCCATTCTCTAAATTCTGGGGCGACCTGCAGAGCTGAGCACCGGTGTTCAGTCCCCATTGGATTGGGTGGAGGAGGTCTGAACATTCATGTTTTGTGTTACATCCTATATACGGTGTCCTGAAAAAGTATTCATACCCTTTGAGAAGGGGTTTTAGTTAGGGGTATCAGAGTAAAGGGGGCTGAATACAAATGCCCCCCCCCCTACACTTTTCACATATTTATTTGTATTATTTATCATTTTCCTTCCACTTCACAATTATGTGACACTTTGTGTTGGTCTATCACATAAAATCCCAATAAAATACATTTATGTTTTTGGTTGTAACAAAATGTGGAGAATTTCAAGGGGTATGAATACTTTTTCAAGGCACTGTATAGATCGTATTTGAATGACACCACAGACATAGGCTGGAAAATACCAGAAGAGTTTTATTGTTTATTATGGAGCCATGGAGACATTTCTTCGGAAAGGCATCTCATGGATGAGTCTATTGGGTGACATCAGACCTGCCGTCACCTTGAAGGACAATAATGTGAGTTTCCTCCATGGCTCCGAACATAGAAGTAGCTTGTAGAATATTTATTTGGCCTTGACACCGGGAACCTCCGTGGATGATGAACACAGCCGCTCCCAGACAAGGAAAGAATAAATAGTTTAGCGGCCCCAAGCCGGGAGGAATCCATTATAGGAGAAGCTGGACCTTCTGATATGAAGGTTAATTACTATATGCAAATCCCTCGTATCCAGTCACATCAGCATTCATCAAGTTACAAACTTCTTGTGAACCAGTAATTGCCGACTTCGCTTTACATTGAGTGATCCTTTTAGTTCTGCTGCCTGTGGGATGAAGGGATCGGCGCGGAAATGTTTGTTGTGTTTATTGGACCCTCCTGTAGATTGTTATTAGTGATGGATCATCTCCCCTCATCTGATGCAGCGATAAGATGACAGTCTGTAGAAGGGGTTAATGTGCGATGGGCGCTGCCAGGTGGGTCACCCCCCGTGTCACAGCTGTTTGTGCGTCTCGCGGAAAGGTGTCATTTCCCTGACATTGATTTTCTTGAGAGAAAACAACGAGTTTGCATGAGGTAGGAGCTAATTCTGTGGAAGAGATGAGAGCCCCGCTTATTACACCTTGATTGGCAATTGTGATAAATGTAGGTAATTATCTTCTGACTCGGAGTCTGAACGTGTTAAGAAGATGCAGAAAGGTGACAGACAAACCGCCGCTTATGTACTTACCTCCAGGAGGGTGCACGGGATTCTGAAGAGGTTCAGGGAGGGCGGTGGAAGATCATTATCTCCTTACAGACAAGTTTACTAACCTGTCTGCAGATCGTTCCTCCTCATTTCCCAGATATGATCTCCGGGGAGGTCCATGTTAACAGGAGCCGCGCCGTCAGGAGTTGTCTGATTTTTACTTTCCAGCGAACTGATTGGATTAGTAGCGCTCCGGCAGGTTGGGGCCCCAGAGTGAGCGCTCCAGCAAAGTTTACAAAAAAAAATGAATTCTTGGTTTTCATATTGCAATACATGTTCCCTCCATCCAGCCGAATCCAAACCATCCGTCCTGGTGAGGAGCCAACCGAGAATTCATTCAATTTGTTTATTGAGGATAGAGAGGTCAGGATGAAGAGATCAATGTCAGTGATTGCTGATAATACCGAATGATGCCAGAAATTACTTCATCAGAGGAGATGACATCATCACAGAACGTGACATCATTCTAGGAAGACCTTCATGAAATAGGGGGATGGGGAGCTACATGGCGGATGAGGTTCAATATTGAGAAATGTAACGTTATCCCCATTAGGAGGGGCTCCCCTCCCCCACTGACTGTATACAATATATATATCCACATATTCAATGTACACATATTAGGAGGGGCTCCCCTCCCCCACTGACTGTATACAATATATATATCCCCATATACAATGTACACACGTTAGGAGGGGCTCCCCTCCCCCACTGACTGTATACAATATATATATCCCCATATACAATGTACACACATTAGGAGGGGCTCCCCTCCCCCACTGACTGTATACAATATATATATCCCCATATACAATGTACACACATTAGGAGGGGCTCCCCTCCCCCACTGACTGTATACAATATATATATCCCCATATACAATGTACACACATTAGGAGATGCTCCCCTCCCCCACTGACTGTATACAATATATATATCCCCATATACAATGTACACACATTAGGAGAGGCTCCCCTCCCCCACTGACTGTATACAATATATATATCCCCATATACAATGTACACACATTAGGAGGGGCTCCCCTCCCCCACTGACTGTATACAATATATATATCCCCATATACAATGTACACACATTAGGAGAGGCTCCCCTCCCCCACTGACTGTATACAATATATATATCCCCATATACAATGTACACACATTAGGAGGGGCTCCCCTCCCCCACTGACTGTATACAATATATATATATCCCCATATACAATGTACACACATTAGGAGGGGCTCCCCTCCCCCACTGACTGTATACAATATATATATCCCCATATACAATGTACACACATTAGGAGGGGCTCCCCTCCCCCACTGACTGTATACAATATATATATCCCCATATACAATGTACACACATTAGGAGGGTCTCCCCTCCCCCACTGACTGTATATAATATATATATATCCCCATATACAATGTACACACATTAGGAGAGGCTCCCCTGGGAGGATTGGTGATGGAGAAGGATCTGGGGGGCTGTAGTTCACAGATTTAGCAATAGCAAAAACTATCAAGTCAAAGCTAACAAAGCCAGCAGACTACTCTCATGCAGTAAAAAAGGACATATATTACAAATTCAATCACTCCCCCTCTGCAGAACACTAAACCCCTTTATCTGGAGTATGAGGTTCAGTTTTGATCACCAATAATCAGGAAAGACTTTGTTGAACTAGAAAGAGTTCAGCAAATGGCAACAAAGGGGGGGGGGGCTTAGTTATGGGGGATGGAGGACCTTAGTTATGGGGGATGGAGGAGCTCAGTTATGGGGGATGGAGGAGCTCAGTTATGGGGGATGGAGGGGGTCAGTTATGGGGGATGGAGGAGCTCAGTTATGGGGGGTGGAGGAGCTCAGTTATGGGGGATGGAGGAGCTCAGTTATGGGGGATGGAGGAGCTCAGTTATGGGGGGGTGGAGGAGCTCAGTTATGGGGGATGGAGGAGCTCAGTTATGGGGGATGGAGGAGCTCAGTTATGGGGGGTGGAGGAGGTCAGTTATGGGGGATGGAGGAGCTCAGTTATGAGGGATGGAGGAGCTCAGTTATGGGGGATGGAGGAGCTCAGTTATGGGGGGTGGAGGATCTCAGTTATGGGGGATGGAGGAGCTCAGTTATGGGGGATGGAGGAGCTCAGTTATGGGGGATGGAGGAGCTCAGTTATGAGGGATGGAGGAGCTCAGTTATGGGGGATGGAGGAGCTCAGTTATGGGGGATGGAGGAGCTCAGTTATGAGGGATGGAGGAGCTCAGTTATGGGGGATGGAGGAGCTCAGTTATGGGGGGTGGAGGATCTCAGTTATGGGGGATGGAGGAGCTCAGTTATGGGGGATGGAGGAGCTCAGTTATGGGGGATGGAGGAGCTCAGTTATGAGGGATGGAGGAGCTCAGTTATGGGGGATGGAGGAGCTCAGTTATGGGGGATGGAGGAGCTCAGTTATGGGGGATGGGGATGGAGGAGCTCAGTTATGAGGGATGGAGGAGCTCAGTTATGGGGGATGGAGGAGCTCAGTTATGAGGGATGGAGGAGCTCAGTTATGGAGGATGGAGGAGATCAGTTATGGGGGGTGGAGGAGCTCAGTTATGAGGGATGGAGAAGCTCAGTTATGGAGGATGGAGGAGATCAGTTATGGGGGATGGAGGGGCTCAGTTATGGGGGATGGAGGAGCTCAGTTATGGGGGGTGGAGGAGCTCAGTTATGAGGGATGGAGGAGGTCAGTTATGGGGGATGGAGGAGATCAGTTATGAGGGATGGAGGACCTCAGTTATGAGGGATGAAGGAGCTCAGTTATGGGTGATGGAGGAGCTCAGTTATGGGGGGTGGAGGAGCTCAGTTATGGGGGATGGAGGAGCTCAGTTATGGGGGGTGGAGGAGCTCAGTTATGGGGGATGGAGGAGCTCAGTTATGGGGGATGGAGGAGCTCAGTTATGGGGGGGTGGAGGAGCTCAGTTATGGGGGATGGAGGAGCTCAGTTATGGGGGATGGAGGAGCTCAGTTATGGGGGGTGGAGGAGGTCAGTTATGGGGGATGGAGGAGCTCAGTTATGAGGGATGGAGGAGCTCAGTTATGGGGGATGGAGGAGCTCAGTTATGGGGGGTGGAGGATCTCAGTTATGGGGGATGGAGGAGCTCAGTTATGGGGGATGGAGGAGCTCAGTTATGGGGGATGGAGGAGCTCAGTTATGAGGGATGGAGGAGCTCAGTTATGGGGGATGGAGGAGCTCAGTTATGGGGGATGGAGGAGCTCAGTTATGAGGGATGGAGGAGCTCAGTTATGGGGGATGGAGGAGCTCAGTTATGGGGGGTGGAGGATCTCAGTTATGGGGGATGGAGGAGCTCAGTTATGGGGGATGGAGGAGCTCAGTTATGGGGGATGGAGGAGCTCAGTTATGAGGGATGGAGGAGCTCAGTTATGGGGGATGGAGGAGCTCAGTTATGGGGGATGGAGGAGCTCAGTTATGGGGGATGGGGATGGAGGAGCTCAGTTATGAGGGATGGAGGAGCTCAGTTATGGGGGATGGAGGAGCTCAGTTATGAGGGATGGAGGAGCTCAGTTATGGAGGATGGAGGAGATCAGTTATGGGGGGTGGAGGAGCTCAGTTATGAGGGATGGAGAAGCTCAGTTATGGAGGATGGAGGAGATCAGTTATGGGGGATGGAGGGGCTCAGTTATGGGGGATGGAGGAGCTCAGTTATGGGGGGTGGAGGAGCTCAGTTATGAGGGATGGAGGAGGTCAGTTATGGGGGATGGAGGAGATCAGTTATGAGGGATGGAGGACCTCAGTTATGAGGGATGAAGGAGCTCAGTTATGGGTGATGGAGGAGCTCAGTTATGGGGGGTGGAGGAGCTCAGTTATGGGGGATGGAGGAGCTCAGTTATGGGGGGTGGAGGAGCTCAGTTATGGGGGATGGAGGAGATCAGTTATGGGGGATGAAGGAGCTCAGTTATGGGGGATGAAGGAGCTCAGTTATGGAGGATACAGGAGCTCAACTATGGGGGAGTGGGGGAGCTCAGTTATGGGGGATGGGGAGCTCAGTTATGGGGGATGAAGGAGCTCAGTTATGGGGGATGGAGGAGCTCAGTTATGGGTGATGGAGGAGCTCAGTTATGGGGGGTGGAGGAGCTCAGTTATGAGGGATGAAGGAGCTCAGTTATGGGGGATGAAGGAGCTCAGTTATGGAGGATACAGGAGCTCAACTATGGGGGAGTGGGGGAGCTCAGTTATGGGGGATGGGGAGCTCAGTTATGGAGGATGGGGGAGCTCAGTTATGGGGGATGGGGAGCTCAGTTATGGAGGATGGGGGAGCTCAGTTATGGGGGATGAAGGAGCTCAGTTATGAAGGGTGGAGAAGCTCAGTTATGGAGGAGCTCAGTTATGAGGGAAGGAGGAGCTCAGTTATGAGGGATGGAGGAGATTAGTTATGGGGGATGAAGGAGCTCAGTTATGGGGGATGGAGGAGCTCAGTTATGGAGGATGGGGGGGCTCAGTTATGGAGGATGGGGGAGCTCAGTTATGAGGGATGGAGGAGCTCAGTTATGGGGGATGAAGGAGCTCAGTTATGAGGGATGGAGGAGCTCAGTTATGGGGGATGGAGGAGCTCAGTTATGGGGGGTGGAGGAGCTCAGTTATGGGGGATGGAGGAGATCAGTTATGGGGGATGAAGGAGCTCAGTTATGGGGGATGAAGGAGCTCAGTTATGGAGGATACAGGAGCTCAACTATGGGGGAGTGGGGGAGCTCAGTTATGGGGGATGGGGAGCTCAGTTATGGAGGATGGGGGAGCTCAGTTATGGGGGATGAAGGAGCTCAGTTATGAGGGAAGGAGGAGCTCAGTTATGGGGGATGGAGGAGATTAGTTATGGGGGATGAAGGAGGTCCATGTTAACAGGAGCCGCGCCGTCAGGAGTTGTCTGATTTTTACTTTCCAGCGAACTGATTGGATTAGTAGCGCTCCGGCAGGTTGGGGCCCCAGAGTGAGCGCTCCAGCAAAGTTTACAAAAAAAAATGAATTCTTGGTTTTCATATTGCAATACATGTTCCCTCCATCCAGCCGAATCCAAACCATCCGTCCTGGTGAGGAGCCAACCGAGAATTCATTCAATTTGTTTATTGAGGATAGAGAGGTCAGGATGAAGAGATCAATGTCAGTGATTGCTGATAATACCGAATGATGCCGGAAATTACTTCATCAGAGGAGATGACATCATCACAGAACGTGACATCATTCTAGGAAGACCTTCATGAAATAGGGGGATGGGGAGCTACATGGCGGATGAGGTTCAATATTGAGAAATGTAACGTTATCCCCATTAGGAGGGGCTCCCCTCCCCCACTGACTGTATACAATATATATATCCACATATTCAATGTACACATATTAGGAGGGGCTCCCCTCCCCCACTGACTGTATACAATATATATATCCCCATATACAATGTACACACATTAGGAGGGGCTCCCCTCCCCCACTGACTGTATACAATATATATATCCCCATATACAATGTACACACATTAGGAGAGGCTCCCCTCCCCCACTGACTGTATACAATATATATATCCCCATATACAATGTACACACATTAGGAGGGGCTCCCCTCCCCCACTGACTGTATATAATATATATATATCCCCATATACAATGTACACACATTAGGAGGGGCTCCCCTCCCCCACTGACTGTATATAATATATATATATCCCCATATACAATGTACACACATTAGGAGAGGCTCCCCTGGGAGGATTGGTGATGGAGAAGGATCTGGGGGACTGTAGTTCACAGATTTAGCAATAGCAAAAACTATCAAGTCAAAGCTAACAAAGCCAGCAGACTACTCTCATGCAGTAAAAAAGGACATATATTACAAATTCAATCACTCCCCCTCTGCAGAACACTAAACCCCTTTATCTGGAGTATGAGGTTCAGTTTTGATCACCAATAATCAGGAAAGACTTTGTTGAACTAGAAAGAGTTCAGCAAATGGCAACAAAGGGGGGGGGGGGGCTTAGTTATGGGGGATGGAGGAGCTCAGTTATGGGGGATGGAGGGGGTCAGTTATGGGGGATGGAGGAGCTCAGTTATGGGGGATTGGGGGAGCTCAGTTATGGGGGATGGAGGAGCTCAGTTATGGGGGATGGAGGAGCTCAGTTATGGGGGAGCTCAGTTATGGGGGATTGGGGGAGCTCAGTTATGGGGGGTGGAGGAGCTCAGTTATGGGGGATGGAGGAGCTCAGTTATGGGGGATGGAGGAGCTCAGTTATGGGGGGGTGGAGGAGCTCAGTTATGGGGGATGGAGGAGCTCAGTTATGGGGGATGGAGGAGCTCAGTTATGGGGGGTGGAGGAGGTCAGTTATGGGGGATGGAGGAGCTCAGTTATGAGGGATGGAGGAGCTCAGTTATGGGGGATGGAGGAGCTCAGTTATGGGGGGTGGAGGATCTCAGTTATGGGGGATGGAGGAGCTCAGTTATGGGGGATGGAGGAGCTCAGTTATGGGGGATGGAGGAGCTCAGTTATGGGGCATGGAGGATCTCAGTTATGAGGGATGGAGGAGCTCAGTTATGGGGGATGGAGGAGCTCAGTTATGGGGGATGGAGGAGCTCAGTTATGGGGGATGGAGGAGCTCAGTTATGAGGGATGGAGGAGCTCAGTTATGGGGGATGGAGGAGCTCAGTTATGGGGGGTGGAGGATCTCAGTTATGGGGGATGGAGGAGCTCAGTTATGGGGGATGGAGGAGCTCAGTTATGGGGGATGGAGGAGGTCAGTTATGAGGGATGGAGGAGCTCAGTTATGGGGGATGGAGGAGCTCAGTTATGGGGGATGGAGGAGCTCAGTTATGGGGGGTGGAGGAGCTCAGTTATGGGGGATGGGGATGGAGGAGCTCAGTTATGAGGGATGGAGGAGCTCAGTTATGGGGGATGG
The DNA here is from genome assembly GCF_042186555.1 of Aquarana catesbeiana. Taxonomy (NCBI): domain Eukaryota; kingdom Metazoa; phylum Chordata; class Amphibia; order Anura; family Ranidae; genus Aquarana; species Aquarana catesbeiana. Next base: position 1,083,161 of record NC_133326.1, on the reverse strand, counting down.
AGGAGCTCAGTTATGAGGGATGGAGGAGCTCAGTTATGGAGGATGGAGGAGATCAGTTATGGGGGGTGGAGGAGCTCAGTTATGAGGGATGGAGGAGCTCAGTTATGGAGGATGGAGGAGATCAGTTATGGGGGATGGAGGGGCTCAGTTATGGGGGATGGAGGAGCTCAGTTATGGGGGGTGGAGGAGCTCAGTTATGAGGGATGGAGGAGCTCAGTTATGGAGGATGGAGGAGATCAGTTATGGGGGGTGGAGGAGCTCAGTTATGAGGGATGGAGGAGCTCAGTTATGGGGATGGAGGAGCTCAGTTATGAGGGATGAAGGAGCTCAGTTATGGGGGATGGAGGAGCTCAGTTATGGGGGATGGGGGATCTCAGTTATGGGGGATGAAGGAGCTCAGTTATAGGGGATGTAGGAGCTCAGTTATGGGGGATGGAGGAGCTCAGTTATGGGGGGTGGAGGAGCTCAGCTATGGGGGATGGGGGAACTCAGTTATGGGGGATGAAGGAGCTCAGTTATGGGGGATGGGGGAGATCAGTTATGGGGGATGAAGGAGCTCAGTTATGGGGGATGGAGGAGCTCAGTTATGGGGGTTGGAGGAGCTCAGTTATGGGTGATGGAGGAGCTCAGTTATGGGGGGTGGAGGAGCTCAGTTATGGGGGATGGAGGAGATCAGTTATGGGGGATGAAGGAGCTCAGTTATGGGGGATGAAGGAGCTCAGTTATGGAGGATACAGGAGCTCAACTATGGGGGAGTGGGGGAGCTCAGTTATGGGGGATGGGGAGCTCAGTTATGGAGGATGGGGGAGCTCAGTTATGGGGGATGGGGAGCTCAGTTATGGAGGATGGGGGAGCTCAGTTATGGGGGATGAAGGAGCTCAGTTATGAAGGGTGGAGAAGCTCAGTTATGGAGGAGCTCAGTTATGGGGGATGGAGGAGATTAGTTATGGGGGATGAAGGAGCTCAGTTATGGGGGATGGAGGAGCTCAGTTATGGAGGATGGGGGAGCTCAGTTATGGAGGATGGGGGAGCTCAGTTATGAGGGATGGAGGAGCTCAGTTATGGGGGATGAAGGAGCTCAGTTATGAGGGATGGAGGAGCTCAGTTATGGGGGATGGAGGAGCTCAGTTATGAGGGATGGAGGAGCTCAGTTATGGGGGATGAAGGAGCTCAGTTATGGGGGATGGGGGAGCTCAGTTATGGGGGATGGAGGAGCTCAGTTATGATGGATGGGGGAGCTCAGTTATGGGGGATGGAGGAGCTCAGTTATGAGGGATGGAGGAGCTCAGTTATGGGGGATGAAGGAGCTCAGTTATGGGGGATGGAGGAGCTCAGTTATGAGGGATGGAGGAGCTCAGTTATGGGGGATGAAGGAGCTCAGTTATGGAGGATACAGGAGCTCAACTATGGGGGAGTGGGGGAGCTCAGTTATGAGGGATGGAGGAGCTCAGTTATGGGGGATGGGGGGAGCTCAGTTATGAAGGATGGAGAAGCTCAGTTATGGAGGAGCTCAGTTATGAGGGAAGGAGGAGCTCAGTTATGGGGGATGGAGGAGCTCAGTTATGATGGATGGAGGAGCTCAGTTATGGGGGATGGAGCAGCTCAGTTATGGAGGATGGAGGAGCTCAGTTATGAAGGATGGAGGAGCTCAGTTATGGGGGATGGAGGAGATCAGTTATGGAGGATGGAGGAGCTCAGTTATGAAGGATGGAGGAGCTCAGTTATGGGGGATGGAGCAGCTCAGTTATGGAGGATGGAGGAGCTCAGTTATGAAGGATGGAGGAGCTCAGTTATGGAGGATGGAGGAGCTCAGTTATGGAGGAGATGGAGGAGCTCAGTTATGGGGGATGGAGGAGATCAGTTATGAAGGATGGAGGAGATCAGTTATGGAGGATGGAGGAGATCAGTTATGAAGGATGGAGGAGATCAGTTATGGGGGATGGAGGAGCTCAGTTATGAAGGATGGAGGAGCTCAGTTATGGGGATGGAGCAGCTCAGTTATAGAGGATGGAGGATCTCAGTTATGGGGGATGGAAGAGCTCAGTTATGGAGGATGGAGCAGCTCAGTTATGGGGGGTGGAGGAGCTCAGTTATGAAGGATGGAGGAGCTCAGTTATGGGGGATGGAGCAGCTCAGTTATGGAGGATGGAGGAGCTCAGTTATGGGGGATGGAGGAGCTCAGTTATGAAGGATGGAGGAGCTCAGTTATGGGGGATGGAGCAGCTCAGTTATGGAGGATGGAGCAGCTCAGTTATGGAGGATGGAGGAGCTCAGTTATGGGGGATGGAGGAGCTCAGTTATGGAGGATGAAGGAGCTCAGTTATGAAGGATGAAGGAGCTCAGTTATGGAGGATGGGGGAGCTCAGTTATGGAGGATGGAGGAGCTCAGTTATGAAGCAGGGAGGAGCTCAGTTATGCGGGATGAAGGAGCTCCGTTATGAGGGATGGAGGAGCTCAGTTCTGAGGGATGAAGGAGCTCAGTTATGGGGGATGGAGGAGCTCCGTTATGGGGGATGGAGGAGCTCAGTTCTGAGGGATGGAGGACCTCAGTTATGGGGGGTGGAGGAGCTCAGTTATGGGGGATGAAGGAGCTCAGTTATGGGGGATGGAAGAGCTCCGTTATGGGGGATGGAGGAGCTCAGTTCTGAGGGATGGAGGACCTCAGTTATGGGGGATGGAGGAGCTCAGTTATGGGGGATGGAGGAGCTCAGTTATGGGGGATGGAGGAGCTCAGTTATGGGGAATGGAGGAGCTCAGTTATGGGGGATGGAGGAGCTCAGTTATGGCGGATGGAGGAGCTCAGTTATGGAGGAGCTCTGTTATCAAGGATGGAGGAGCTCAGTTATGGAGGATGGAGGACCTCAGTTCTGAGAGATGGAGGAGCTCAGTTATGGGGGATGGAGGAGCTCCATTATGGGGGATGGAGGACCTCAGTTATGGGGGACAGAGGAGTTCAGTTATGGGGGATGGAGGAGCTCAGTTCTGAGGGATGAAGGACCTCAGTTATGGGGGATTGAGGAGCTCAGTTATGGGGGACAGAGGAGTTCAGTTATGGGAGATGAAGGAGCTCAGATATAGATTACAGTTGAAGACTGTGGAGAAGAGGTGGTCAGGGGGGATATGATGTACAGACATATAATGGTGACTCCAGTAACTGTAATAAACTGGTTATTCTCCCTGAGGAGGACATTATCTGCGATTTGAAGTTACAAGGAAAGGAGGTTTACTCTTAGATTTAGAAAACGGTTCTTCACTATTAGAGCTGTAAAAATGTGGAACTCCCTCCCCGGGAAGTGGGATTAGCTGATGTTTCCATGTCTTCCTCAGGAAGCGTAATATAGGGGGCTCTGGGGATTGTTCGAGAATACAAATCACAGGATCGTACTTGTATAAAAAGTTGTTCATGATAGCGAAAATAACCGAGACGGTTGTCATGCAGTCCAGCACTCCTATCAATAGTCAGCCCGATCCCCATCCAGCGATAAGCATGAGACCAGAGGCTCTCTCCGCTCTCTGCCTCTTCATTGGCTCCTGCTGGTGAGGAGGGGGCAGGGCTGAGCCACCCTCTGTGTGTCTATGTTTAGCGCTACCCCTTAGGAGCTGCTGAATTCTTGGGTCCCCCCATTCCTGCACAGTCAGGCAACACACATTTTCCAACTTCCACACTGAGGCAGTAACCAGCCCATGTGCTTATTTTGGTTGTTTTACTGGACAAAATAACTTGGATGGGGATGAGGGATTATGGTATGCCCAACTTGATGCATATTCTGGGCTGCACTCCCTCCGGAATAATCGCAGTCCCTATGGATCAGTAACAAGATTTTCTCTTTACAGGAACGCTGCGTCCCCTTAGTAGAACCTCACAAAGTCCCAACACTTGCAGATAATACCAGCCCACCTGGCTGCCTTGTAAAATGTCCCAGAGCCAGCGATTTAGGTTAACCGTGACACTGTCCCTGTGACCCTAGGGCCTTCTCCCTTGTAGACCCTGGGGGTGTAGAGGAGCTCACACTGTTCCTGTGACCATATGCTACATCTAGCAGCCTTCTACCCTGCAGGCCCTGGGGGTATAGAGGAGCTCACATTGTCCCCGTGACCACATGCTACATATGGTAGCCTTCTCCCCCTGTAGGCCCTGGGGGTGTAGAGGAGCTCATACTGTCCCTGTGACCACATGCTGCATCTGGTAGCCTTCTCCCCTGTAGGCCCTGGGGGTGTAGAGGAGCTCACACTGTCCCATGAATCCTGCTGCTTTGGATAAGTCTGCAGTTCAGGCCTCCTGCTGTCCAGGTCTTCCCATGCCAGCCAGGCAGTCTCCTGGATGAGACTGAAAAGTAGAGGAGGTTCCTCTCCTCAGCTTCTCTCCTTCCTCAGTGCTAGCCTAGAGGCAGAGCCCCCCAGCCCTGGGGTCTCCTCCCAGGCCTCACGACACAGCCTCTGCACTCCATCTTCCACCCTACTCCCCCACTGGCCTGGCTTTTCAATATTTATGGGCCAGTCTGACCACCCTGCCAAACCTCCTGCCAGGGGATTGGTCCAAACTCCCATTAACATTCAGACCCCACTTCATTAGCTCCGCCAACTAGCTTCTAGAAGTTTCCATGGACCTCCAGAACCAGGGGGAGGTGATAGAGGCCTGGTCTGCAGAACCTTCCAGCCTAACATTAAGCTGAATCCACAGCAATTACCAGACTCATATAACTACTGAGTCAGCAAATGTACCTCACTACACTGTACACTAGAGGGCGCTACATATGGATACACACAGCCTGGCTCGAGACCGAGCACGTATGTCTGCCTCCATAGCAAGTGGCTTCCTATAGGAGCAGACTTAGAAGAGGAGGAGCCAGGGGCGCCATTGGGGGGACCACAAGAGGAGAAGCCAGGAGCGCCAACCTAAATCCAAGATGGTGGCACCAGGGACCCGCAGCGGTTAGAAGAACCATCTGCAGGAAGACGGCACTGGACTCCATGGATGGAAGGATGGGATTTGTAGCGGCTGCCTTTACATTTTCTACAAAGTGGGTGGAGTTTCTCTTTAGGTTGATGGAAAAAAAGAGTGGCATAGAAGGATCCGGAATGGTTCAGCAAATAATCGCCTTCAATCGGTTCAGGTGAAAAAGTTAACGGCTGGAAAAACGAGTGACAATGCATGCGATAATGGCGTCCTGTCCTGGAGGGGGGAGGGAGAAGAATGGCCAGCGGGAGATCTCTCCGGTTATGGCGGAGGAATTGTCTCCATTTACGGTATAAATCGGCTCATAAGACTTCATTTCTGCACTTTTGCCCTTTATTTGGCGGTCACCTTCCGGCCCTCCGTTTGTATCGCTGCTGACAAAAGATATCCGGAGATAGAAGCCGAGGCCGCCGCTGAATGGAGGAAGAAGAAGGCAAGAAAAAGGTCAACGCTTTCACATCTCCGCTCCATTTGTCCCCTCGCTGCCCTCTGCAGACTCATCCACGTTCCTCAACAAAAGATGGCATTTCTGTGCCGGGGATGCCGGGATTTATAGAGACCTTATCCGTCTCCGGAGGATTAACCCTTCCCACCACCACCCATTGTATTCCTTCTATATGTAGAATGATGAATGCCGGAGATCTGTACATGGCGGCCATTGTTGTGTGCCCTAAAGGGAACGCCGGGACACCTACTGAACCATTGAAAGACCGGCAGACCAATACACGGCATCCGAGCACCGCCATCCGAAAATACCATTTCATTCATTTCTAATATTCAGATCAACCTCCCCTATCCATGTCTTCCCATCCATTTATTCTTCCACTATATCATACATCCGTGTCTCCCCCACCCATCCATCTATTCATGTCTTTCCATCCATCCATCCATTCATCCATCCATGTCTTCCCATCCATCCATTTATTCTCCACTATCCCGTACATCCATGTCTCCCCCATCCATGTCTCCATTCATCCATCCTTCTAATCCCTCATCCATTTATTCTTCCACTATATCATACATCCGTGTCTCCCCCACCCATCCATCTATTCATGTCTTCCCATCCATCCATCCATCCATGTCTCCATCCATCCATGTCTCCTTCCATCCATCTATTCATGTCTCCTTCCATCCATCCAAGCCTCCATCTATCCAACCATCCATCCATGTCTCCATCTATTCATCCATGTCTCCATCTATCCATCCATCCATGTCTTCCCATCCATCCATTTATTCTCCACTATCCCGTACATCCATGTCTCCCCCATCCATGTATCCATCCATCTATCCATGTCTCCAACCATCCATCCATGTCTCCATCTATTCATCCATGTCTCCCCCATCCATGTCTCCATTCATCCATCCTTCTACTCCCTCATCCATTCATGTCTCCATGCTTTATTTTGCTGAGACGTCTCTTTGAAAAACACCGCCCTAGCATTTCTAGCTGCAGCCATCTTGAGTAATGGCAGTTGATTCATGTAGCATTTACTTCCTCGAATCCATCTGCCCTTAGCTCAGGCATGCCGGCAGGAGGGTGTGCTTAGCTGAGAAAGTCCTTTCTCTCATGAAGACTCCAGCGATGTATGACATCATTGTGGCCTAGGCCAGTAACCAGGAAGAAACTGAAGAAATGTAAAAAGAAATGCCGGAGAGGTCTACACGGTGGCCATTGTTGTGTGCGCTAAAAGGAACGCTGCTACACCGACGGAACCATTGCAGACCGCCAGACCAATACACGGCATCTGAGCACTGCCAACCACAGACAATATTTCATTAATTTATGGCATTCAAAGCAAAGTCCCATATTCATCCATCCATGTCTCCATCCATTCATGTCTCCATCCATGTCTCTATCCATCCATGTCTCCATCCATCCATGTCTCCATCCATCCATCCATGTCTCCATCCATCCATGTCTCCAACCATCCATCCATGTCTCCATCTATCCAACCATCCATCCATGTCTCCATCTATTCATCCATGTCTCCTTCCATCCATCCATGTCTTCATCTATCCAACCATCCATCCATGTCTCTATCCATCCATGTCTCCATCCATCCATGTCTCCATCCATCCATCCATGTCTCCATCCATCCATGTCTCCAACCATCCATCCATGTCTCCATCTATCCAACCATCCATCCATGTCTCCATCTATTCATCCATGTCTCCTTCCATCCATCCATGTCTTCATCTATCCAACCATCCATCCATGTCTCTATCCATCCATGCCTCCATCTATCCATGTCTCCAACCATCCATCCATGTCTCCATCTATCCAACCATCCATCCATGTCTCCATCTATTCATCCATGTCTCCTTCCATCCATCCATGTCTTCATCTATCCAACCATCCATCCATGTCTCTATCCATCCATGTCTCCATCCATCCATGTCTCTATCCATCCATGTCTCCATCCATCCATGTCTCTATCCATCCATGTCTCCGTCCATCCATCCATGTCTCCATCCATCCATCCATCTATTCACGTCTCCTTCCATCCATGCATGTCTCCATCTATCCAACCATCCATCCATGTCTCTATCCATCCATGTCTCCGTCCATCCATCCATGTCTCCATCCATCCATGTCTCCAACCATCCATCCATGTCTCCATCTATTCATCCATGTCTCCATCTATTCATCCATGTCTCCATCCATCCATTCATGTCTCTATCCATCCATCCATCTATTCACGTCTCCTTCCATCCATCCATGTCTCCAACCATCCATCCATGTCTCCATCTTTTCATCCATGTCTCCATCTATTCATCCATCCATCCATCCATGTCTCCATCCATCCATCCATCCATGTCTCCATCTATCCATTCATGTCTCCATCCATGTCTCCATCCATGTCTTCATCCATCCATGTCTCCATCTATCCATCCATGTCTTCATCCATCCATCCATTCATGTCTCCATCCATCCATCCATCCATCCATCCATGTCTTCATCCATCCATCCATCCATCCATCCATCCATGTCTCCGTCCATCCATCCATCCATGTCTTCATCCGTCCATCCATCCATCCATGTCTCCATCCATCCATCTATCCATCCATCCATCCATGTCTCCATCCATCCATGTCTCCATCCATCCATCCATGTCTCCATCCATCCATGTCTCCATCCATCCATCCATCCATCCATCCATCCATCCATCCATGTCTCCATTCATGTCTCCATCCATCCATGTCTCCATCCATCCATCCATCCATCCATGTCTTCATCCATCCATCCATCCATGTCTCCATCCATCCATCCACTCATGTCTCCATCCATCCATCCATCCATCCATGTCTCCATCCATCCATCCATCCATCCATGTCTTCATCCATCCATTTCTTCACAAAAAAATTCTATTATTTTTTAATGTATTTCTTTTTTTCTGTTCGTTGCACTGAATGGACTTTTATCATCCTGACTGAAGATGTAACAAATGACAGGTTCTCTTTAGGGCTGAAGAAGCGGCTGACATGGAGGACATCGGTAGAAGGAAGAACCACCAATACAGGGAAGAAAGAAGCTATTATAAGTACATAAAAGACGTTTCTCTTGGTTTTGTTGGAGGGATCACACACGTTACAATCATCGCAGATCTCGATGTACTCTGCCAATGATCTCCGATTCCACAGACTGACAGATATTGTATTGGAGGAGATCTCGGCAAAACACTTCTTCACTATTCAGAGAAATCTTTTGAACTGCCACAGCGTCATCTTGTGGCTGATTTGGTGAACTGCAGGTATGGGAAAATCTATAACGCTGTCAAATTCTGATCGCTGAGAAAATCCGATATTGATTGGCATTCCATGAATCCGTTCCACTAATGAAAGTGACAATCTGACATCTGCATACGCTGGCGGTGTGAGGAGCTGGCGGGAAACCCAGTGAATTATTCAAGAGCAAAGGTCACAATAACGCTCCGCCGATCAATACTTCACCCTCCGCTCTATAGAAATAACATGGCGGAGCGCGGAGGACACAGATCAGGACCGTCCACCCCTCCAATACGGGATTGTCACTATGAGACGACCATTCATGATTATTAATCCACAGATTATTGATCCAGAGGTTGTTTATCCAGGGAATGTCCGATTATTGATTCTGGGATTATTGATCCAGAGAATATGTATACAGTATGGAGGTTTTCTATTATTGGTTGAACTTTATGTGTCTTTTTCAGCCTAACAATAATGTAGTGCTCACCCCAAAAGGAGCCACCATTTCGGGGGTCCCCAGAAGCCACAACACTCCAAGCAGCACCCCACTCTCTGACACCCCCCGGGGTGAAGGATGGATATTTCTTATAACAATGCCCCAGAATTCTACAATCAAAGAATTGAGAACGGCCATCAACACTTCAACAAAATGAAATATACACACTTTGTATTACACAAGGCGGAGCAGAGAAAGACCCCCAATCACTATAGTATGGGGGGTCCTGTCTAGGGGGGTCACCGCTGGGACAATGGTCCACCAGTCTTTATCAAACCTTTCCTACTGGCCAGTACGTTGGGGCCCAAATCCAGCATCGTATTGCTCAAAATGAAGTCCCTCGGAATCCAGGTGTAGGTGTCTGATTGGTGTCCCCGGGAAGCAATACGGTTCCTCTCACCGGGGTGGGGGGACGGGGTGGGGATGGATATCAGCAATAAAAAGAAAATGTAATCTGCTGCACAAAAATAAAATTGAACAATGAAAGCCGCCAGCACCGGGGGGGTAGTTTTTGGTATTTGATATTGGTAGGGTACGGCCAGTGGCCTCTCACCAGCTCCTAGGGGGATGTCCCGTCTCCTCCCACTCTCTGTCCTGGATGATGTTGTCTGCAGTGATCTTCTCTCAGACGTGACATCGGAGTTCCCACAATCCAGGAGATGTCCGCTACCCATCCTCTGCACCCCCAACACTGCGCCAAAATTTCCCACCAGCAGCTCGCTACGCCATGTGGGTTTCACGTGTCCTCTCTCTGCGACTGTCCTAAATTCTGGAATCGTTCTTCCTTTCCCCCCCCAAGAGGTCATGCTGGGATATGTAGTCTCAAAGCCAAACTGTAATACAGGCTCAGTCTGTCTGGGGGCTACAAGTCATAGCTCCTCCCAGCAGGCTCTCTCCTTCCCTTAATCCACAGCACCTCCTCTTCCTCTCTGTGATATTGGGTGGGGGCGGGGCTTTCCTCTCTGTGATCCCAGGTGGGGGCAGGGCTTTCCTCTCTGTGATCCCAGGTGGGGGCGGGGCTTTCCTCTCTGTGATCCCAGGTGGGGGCAGGGCTTTCCTCCCTGTGATCCCAGGTGGGGGCAGAACTTTCCTCCCTGTGATCCCAGGTGGGGAGGGGCTTTCCTCTCTGTGTCTCTGTGATCCCAGGTGGGGGCAGGGCTTTCCACTCTGTGATCCCAGGTGGGGGCAGGGCTTTCCTCTCTGTGATCCCAGGTGGGGGCGGGGCTTTCCTCTCTGTGATCCCAGGTGGGGGCAGGGCTTTCCTCTCTGTGATCCCAGGTGGGGGCGGGCTTTCCTCTCTGTGATCCCAGGTGGGGGCAGGGCTTTCCTCTCTGTGATCCCAGGTGGGGGCGGGGCTTTCCTCTCTGTGATCCCAGGTGGGGGCAGGGCTTTCCTCCCTGTGATCCCAGGTGGGGGCAGGGCTTTCCTCCCTGTGATCCCAGGTGGGGAGGGGCTTTCCTCTCTGTGTCTCTGTGATCCCAGGTGGGGGCAGGGCTTTCCACTCTGTGATCCCAGGTGGGGGCGGGGCTTTCCTCTCTGTGATCCCAGGTGGGGGCGGGGCTTTCCTCTCTGTGATCCCAGGTGGGGGCAGGGCTTTCCTCTCTGTGATCCCAGGTGGGGGCGGGCTTTCCTCTCTGTGATCCCAGGTGGGGGCAGGGCTTTCCTCTCTGTGATCCCAGGTGGGGGCGGGGCTTTCCTCTCTGTGATCCCAGGTGGGGGCAGGGCTTTCCTCCCTGTGATCCCAGGTGGGGAGGGGCTTTCCTCTCTGTGTCTCTGTGATCCCAGGTGGGGGCAGGGCTTTCCACTCTGTGATCCCAGGTGGGGGCAGGGCTTTCCTCTCTGTGATCCCAGGTGGGGGCAGGGCTTTCCTCTCTGTGATCCCAGGTGGGGGCAGGGCTTTCCTCTCTGTGATCCCAGATAGGGGGTGGGCCTTTCCTCTCTATGATCCCACGTGGGGGCGGGCTTTCCTCCGTGATCCCAGGTGGGGGGCGGGGCTTTCCTCTCTGTGATCCCAGGTAGGGGGTGGGGCTTTCCTCTCTATGATCTCAGGTGGGGCAGGGCTTTCCACTCTGTGATCCTGGGTGGGGGCGGGGCTTTCCTCCCAGTGATCCCAGGTGGGGGTGGGGCCTTCCTCTCTGTGATTCCAGATGGGGGCTGGGTTTTCCTCTCTGTGATCCCAGGTGGGGGTGGGGCTTTCCTCTCTGTGATCCCAGGTGGGGGTGGGGCTTTCCTCTCTGTGATCCCAGGTGGGGGTAGGGCTTTCCTCTCTGTGATCCCAGGTGGGGCCTTCCTCTCTGTGATCCCAGGTGGGGGGTATTTGTACAGGGAGGTGATTTGGGGGGTATTTGTACTGGGGGGGTGATTTGGGGGGTATTTGTACAGGGAGGTGATTTGGGGGGTATTTGTACAGGGGGGTGATTTGGGGGGTTTTTGTACAGGGGGGTGATTTGGGGGGTATTTGTACAGGGGGGTGATTTGGGGGGGTTTGTACAGGGGGGTGATTTGGGGGGTATTTGTACAGGGGGGTGATTTGGGGGGTATTTGTACTGGGGGGTGATTTGGGGGGTATTTGTACAGGGGGGTGATTTGGGGGGTTTTTGTACAGGGAGGTGATTTGGGGGTATTTGTACAGGGAGGTGATTTGGGGGGTATTTGTACTGGGGGGGTGATTTGGGGGGTATTTGTACAGGGAGGTGATTTGGGGGGTATTTGTACTGGGGGGTGATTTGGGGGGTTTTTGTACAGGGGGGTGATTTGGGGGGTATTTGTACAGGGGGGTGATTTGGGGGGGTTTGTACAGGGGGGTGATTTGGGGGGTATTTGTACAGGGGGGTGATTTGGGGGGTATTTGTACTGGGGGGTGATTTGGGGGGTATTTGTACAGGGGGGTGATTTGGGGGGTATTTGTACTGGGGGTGATTTGGGGGGTATTTGTACAGGGGGGTGATTTGGGGGGTTTTTGTACAGGGAGGTGATTTGGGGGTATTTGTACAGGGCAGTGATTTGGGGGGTATTTGTAGTGGGGGGTTATTTGGGGGGTATTTGTACAGGGGGGTGATTTGGGGGGGTTTTGTACTGGGGGGTGATTTGGGGGGTATTTGTACTGGGAGGTGATTTGGGAGGTATTTGTACTGGGGGGTGATTTGGGGGGGGTTTGTACAGGGGGGGTGATTTGGGGGGTATTTGTACAGGGGGGGGGGTGATTTGGGGGGTATTTGTACTGGGGGTGATTTGGGGGATATTTGTACTGGGTAGGTGATTTGGGGGGTATTTGTACTGGGGGGTGATTTGGGGGGTATTTGTACTGGGGGGTGATTTGGGGGATATTTGTACTGGGTAGGTGATTTGGGGGGGTATTTGTACTGGGGGGTGATTTGGGGGGTATTTGTACTGGGGGGTGATTTGGGGGGTATTTGTACAGGGGGGTGATTTGGGGGGTATTTGTACGGGGGAGTGATTTGGGGGGTATTTGTACTGGGGGGGGTGATTTGGGGGGTATTTGTACTGGGAGGTGATTTGGGGGGTATTTGTACTGGGGGGTGATTTGGGGGGTATTTGTACTGGGGGGGTGATTTGGGGGATATTTGTACTGGGTAGGTGATTTGGGGGGGTATTTGTACTGGGGGGTGATTTGGGGGGTATTTGTACTGGGGGGGTGATTTGGGGGATATTTGTACTGGGTAGGTGATTTGGGGGGGTATTTGTACTGGGGGGTGATTTGGGGGGTATTTGTACTGGGGGGTGATTTGGGGGATATTTGTACTGGGTAGGTGATTTGGGGGGGTATTTGTACTGGGGGGTGATTTGGGGGGTATTTGTACTGGGGGGTGATTTGGGGGGTATTTGTACAGGGGGGTGATTTGGGGGGTATTTGTACGGGGGAGTGATTTGGGGGGTATTTGTACTGGGGGGGTGATTTGGGGGGTATTTGTACTGGGAGGTGATTTGGGGGGTATTTGTACTGGGGGGTGATTTGGGGGGTATTTGTACTGGGTGGGGATTTGGGGGGTATTTGTACTGGGGGGGTGATTTGGGGGGTATTTGTACTGGGGGGTGATTTGGGGGGTATTTGTACTGGAGGGTGATTTGGGGGGTATTTGTACTGGGTGGGGATTTGTACTGGGGGGTGATTTGGGGGGTATTTGTACTGTGGGGTGATTTGGGGGTATTTGTACTGGGGGGGGTGATTTGGGGGGTATTTGTACTGGGGGGGTGTGATTTGGGGGGTATTTGTACTGTGGGGTGATTTGGGGGTATTTGTACTGGGGGGTGATTTGGGGGGTATTTGTACTGGGGGGGTGATTTGGGGGGTATTTGTACTGGGGGGGGTGGTTTGGGGGTTTTTGGGGGGTATTTGTACTGGGTGGGGATTTGTACTGGGGGGTGATTTGGGGGGTATTTGTACTGGGGGGGGGTGATTTGGGGGGTATTTGTACTGGGGGGGGGTGGTTTGGGGGTTTTTGGGGGGTATCTGTACTGTCCTGGCATTTTCAGGCTTCAGGAAATGAGATGGGTCGTCAGGATTGGTGGATCAGGATTGGTGGATCAGGATTGGTGGATCAGGATTGGTGGATCAGGATTGGTGGATCAGATGGTGGATCAGGATTGGTGGATCAGGATTGGTGGATCAGGATTGGTGGCTCAGGATTGGTGGATCAGGATTGGTGGATCAGGATTGGTGGATCAGATGGTGGATCAGGATTGGTGGATCAGGATTGGTGGATCAGGATTGGTGGATCAGGATTGGTGGATCAGATGGTGGATCAGGATTGGTGGATTGTCATATATATATATCTCTCTCACTTTCACACTGATTGGAAATTTTTTTTACCAAAAATATGTAGCAAAATACATTTTGTCCAAAATTTATGAAAAAAATGTGATTTTATTGGATGTTTTATAACATAATGTAAAAAATATAGTTTTATTTTTTTTTACAATTTCTTTTTGTTTAATAACCCCCCCCCCCCCCCCAGTGATGATTCCATACCACGAAAAGAAAGTTCTATTTGTAGGAATAAAACGATATAAACGTCCTGTGGGTAGCGGGTCACATGACCGTGCAATCACCAGATAAAGTAGCGCCATGCTGAATAGCAGAGAATGGGGGGGGTAAAACCTTCCGGAGGTGAAGGGTTCATAAAACAAATATTTACATCACGTAATGAATGGAAGGAAACGATCGATATATCTTTTCATATTCAGGCCGATCAAAGAAGAAAGCTGAAGATAAATCTACAGAGACTGCGGGGCGAGGAGGGCGATCGTTTTACAAGACTTTACATTGATTGGGCCGGTGGCAGTAAAGCAAACCCCCGACATCGATAGGACAATCCGACCTCCTCGGGACGTGTCCTCAGAATGTGCGCAGGGATCTCAGAGACGATTGGTTGGATGGAGCGGTGTATAGACGGGTGGGGTCCCGGACTCCCCAGGTTGGGGTTTACGTCTTTCTGACTTTTATTGAGGCTTCTCGGGGTGTTTGGTATACGGGATGGAGGAGAAGACTTCCCACAGTGGGGGGAGGGGAAGGTCTCGATCACACGGATGTTGTCTGAGGGATGCCCACTTCCTGTTTTCTCTCCAAGACAGGAAGTGATGGGAAATCTCCCCAACAGGACACAGACAGCAAAAATAAAATCTGATTGGTTTGAACTCTTCTCTGCAGAATCCACTAAGATAAAAAAAAACCTTCTGCCTTTGGAATCACTTTAGGCTGGGCTTCCACCAATCACAAACGACTTTGCCCTGCGACTTCCTGTCCGACTTTCATCCGACCATTCCAGGCTCTTTGAGTCTGGTATGAATTTTAATGGGAACCCCCCCAAAAAGATGGCGTGGGCCCCCCCCTCCCAATATCCATACTGGACCCTTATCCAACCATGCAGCCCGGCTGGTCATGAAAGGGGGGGAGCGAATGCCCCCCCCCCCGGACCATACCAGGCCACATCCCCCTAACATGGGGGGGGCTCCCCCACCCCAAAGCATCTTGTCCCCATGTTGATGGGAGCCAGCGTTGGAGGAAGAAGACACGTTGGAGCTACGATGGGGGACACTTTTCCAAAACCCTTTTGTAACACTACACTTTATTTTGGTGAATGGGTAGGGGTACAATGAACCCCTAGTCATTCACATAGGAGGGGTGTGGGATCTGTTAAAGGGGGTTTCCATACTCCGATAAGGCCCCCGCCTTCAGACCTTCACAACCACAGCCCAGGGTTGTCGGGAAGAGGCTCTTGTCCCCACCAAACAAGGCACAAAGCCCCCCTGCCCCAAAGCACCCCCCCCCCCCCCGTGTTGAGGGCATGTGGTGTAGTCTGGGGGGGAGGAGGCGCTCGCTCACCCCCATTTCCTGACCTGCCGGGCTGCATGCTCAGATAAAGGTCCGGTGTGGGTTTTGGAGAGGACCCCCTAAAGATCCTCAGGACACAAGTCTGATCAGATAAGACGTCTCTTCTATATACCTGTGAGAAGGTGACCTCAGAGAGGACAGAACCTCCGTGGAGCAGAAGGGGCTCTTCTTATTACTGGGAGGAGTCATGTGACTTGTGCCCGGAGCTCGGATCGTATGTCGGATCGATGTGAACCGGACCTTAATGGAAGAAGCTGATTGGTTCCCCCAGCAGACAGCCCCCCCAGTGCTCCAGTTTTAGTAAATCTCCCCCATGGAGTCATTTTATGTGTGTGACTCTCCGGTCCGGATCCTCGCTCCTCGCTCCTAAAATAGATCCTTACAGAGCAGACTGGGAGTGCGGAGCGGAGCTGGTGTCAGGAGAGGAAAGGATTACAATGGAGTCTGACAGACGCCGGGACATGTGAACCCCCCTCCCCCGCCATACACAGAGGTAAGTGATCTATATACACCCTCATACACAGAGGTAAGTGATCTATATACACCCCTCATACACAGAGGTAAGTGATCTATATACACCCCTCATACACAGAGGTAAGTGATCCATATACACCCCTCATACACAGAGGTAAGTGATCTATATACACCCCTCATACACAGAGGTAAGTGATCTATATACACCCCTCATACACCAAGGTAAGTGATCTATATACACCCCTCATACACCGAGGTAAGTGATCTATATACACCCCTCATACACCGAGGTAAGTGATCTATATACACCCCTCATACACAGAGGTAAGTGATCAATATACACCCCTCATACACCGAGGTAAGTGATCTATATACACCCCTCATACACCGAGGTAAGTGATCTATATACACCCCTCATACACCGAGGTAAGTGATCTATATACACCCCTCATACACAGAGGTAAGTGATCTATATACACCCCTCATACACAGAGGTAAGTGATCTATATACACCCCTCATACACAGAGGTAAGTGATCTATATACACCCCTCATACACAGAGGTAAGTGATCTATATACACCCCTCATACACAGAGGTAAGTGATCTATATACACCCCTCATACACAGAGGTAAGTGATCTATATACACCCCTCATACACAGAGGTAAGTGATCTATATACACCCCTCATACACCGAGGTAAGTGATCTATATACACCCCTCATACACCGAGGTAAGTGATCTATATACACCCCTCATACACAGAGGTAAGTGATCTATATACACCCCTCATACACCGAGGTAAGTGATCCATATACACCCCTCATACACCGAGGTAAGTGATCTATATACACCCCTCATACACAGAGGTAAGTGATCTATATACACCCCTCATACACCGAGGTAAGTGATCTATATACACCCCTCATACACCGAGGTAAGTGATCTATATACACCCCTCATACACAGAGGTAAGTGATCTATATACACCCCTCATACACAGAGGTAAGTGATCTATATACACCCCTCATACACAGAGGTAAGTGATCTATATACACCCCTCATACACAGAGGTAAGTGATCTATATACACCCCTCATACACCGAGGTAAGTGATCTATATACACCCCTCATACACCGAGGTAAGTGATCTATATACACCCCTCATACACAGAGGTAAGTGATCAATATACACCCCTCATACACCGAGGTAAGTGATCTATATACACCCCTCATACACCGAGGTAAGTGATCTATATACACCCCTCATACACAGAGGTAAGTGATCTATATACACCCCTCATACACCGAGGTAAGTGATCTATATACACCCCTCATACACCGAGGTAAGTGATCTATATACACCCCTCATACACAGAGGTAAGTGATCTATATACACCCCTCATACACAGAGGTAAGTGATCTATATACACCCCTCATACACAGAGGTAAGTGATCTATATACACCCCTCATACACAGAGGTAAGTGATCTATATACACCCCTCATACACAGAGGTAAGTGATCTATATACACCCCTCATACACCGAGGTAAGTGATCTATATACACCCCTCATACACCGAGGTAAGTGATCTATATACACCCCTCATACACAGAGGTAAGTGATCTATATACACCCCTCATACACCGAGGTAAGTGATCTATATACACCCCTCATACACAGAGGTAAGTGATCTATATACACCCCTCATACACAGAGGTAAGTGATCTATATACACCCCTCATACACCGAGGTAAGTGATCTATATACACCCCTCATACACCGAGGTAAGTGATCTATATACACCCCTCATACACCGAGGTAAGTGATCTATATACACCCCTCATACACCGAGGTAAGTGATCCATATACACCCCTCATACACAGAGGTAAGTGATCTATATACACCCCTCATACACAGAGGTAAGTGATCTATATACACCCCTCATACACAGAGGTAAGTGATCTATATACACCCCTCATACACCGAGGTAAGTGATCTATATACACCCCTCATACACAGAGGTAAGTGATCTATATACACCCCTCATACACCAAGGTAAGTGATCTATATACACCCCTCATACACAGAGGTAAGTGATCCATATACACCCCTCATACACAGAGGTAAGTGATCTATATACACCCCTCATACACCGAGGTAAGTGATCTATATACACCCCTCATACACAGAGGTAAGTGATCTATATACACCCCTCATACACAGAGGTAAGTGATCTATATACACCCCTCATACACCGAGGTAAGTGATCTATATACACCCCTCATACACAGAGGTAAGTGATCTATATACACCCCTCATACACAGAGGTAAGTGATCTATATACACCCCTCATACACCGAGGTAAGTGATCTATATACACCCCTCATACACAGAGGTAAGTGATCTATATACACCCCTCATACACAGAGGTAAGTGATCTATATACACCCCTCATACACCGAGGTAAGTGATCTATATACACCCCTCATACACAGAGGTAAGTGATCTATATACACCCCTCATACACAGAGGTAAGTGATCTATATACACCCCTCATACACCGAGGTAAGTGATCTATATACACCCCTCATACACAGAGGTAAGTGATCTATATACACCCCTCATACACCGAGGTAAGTGATCTATATACACCCCTCATACACCGAGGTAAGTGATCTATATACACCCCTCATACACCGAGGTAAGTGATCTATATACACCCCTCATACACAGAGGTAAGTGATCTATATACACCCCTCATACACCGAGGTAAGTGATCCTATATACACCCCTCATACACCGAGGTAAGTGATCTATATACACCCCTCATACACAGAGGTAAGTGATCTATATACACCCCTCATACACCGAGGTAAGTGATCTATATACAACCCCTCATACACAGAGGTAAGTGATCTATATACACCCCTCATACACCGAGGTAAGTGATCTATATACACCCCTCATACACAGAGGTAAGTGATCTATACACACCCCTCATACACAGAGGTAAGTGATCTATATACACCCCTCATACACCGAGGTAAGTGATCTATATACACCCCTCATACACCGAGGTAAGTGATCTATATACACCCCTCATACACAGAGGTAAGTGATCTATATACACCCCTCATACACAGAGGTAAGTGATCTATATACACCCCTCATACACAGAGGTAAGTGATCTATATACACCCCTCATACACCGAGGTAAGTGATCTATATACACCCCTCATACACCGAGGTAAGTGATCTATATACACCCCTCATACACAGAGGTAAGTGATCTATATACACCCCTCATACACCGAGGTAAGTGATCTATATACACCCCTCATACACCGAGGTAAGTGATCTATATACACCCCTCATACACCGAGGTAAGTGATCTATATACACCCCTCATACACAGAGGTAAGTGATCTATATACACCCCTCATACACAGAGGTAAGTGATCTATATACACCCCTCATACACAGAGGTAAGTGATCTATATACACCCCTCATACACCGAGGTAAGTGATCTATATACACCCCTCATACACAGAGGTAAGTGATCTATATACACCCCTCATACACAGAGGTAAGTGATTCTATATACACCCCTCATACACAGAGGTAAGTGATCTATATACACCCCTCATACACCGAGGTAAGTGATCTATATACACCCCTCATACACAGAGGTAAGTGATCTATATACACCCCTCATACACCGAGGTAAGTGATCTATATACACCCCTCATACACAGAGGTAAGTGATCTATATACACCCCTCATACACCGAGGTAAGTGATCTATATACACCCCTCATACACCGAGGTAAGTGATCTATATACACCCCTCATACACAGAGGTAAGTGATCTATATACACCCCTCATACACCGAGGTAAGTGATCTATATACACCCCTCATACACAGAGGTAAGTGATCTATATACACCCCTCATACACAGAGGTAAGTGATCTATATACACCCCTCATACACCGAGGTAAGTGATCTATATACACCCCTCATACACAGAGGTAAGTGATCCTATATACACCCCTCATACACCGAGGTAAGTGATCTATATACACCCCTCATACACCGAGGTAAGTGATCTATATACACCCCTCATACACAGAGGTAAGTGATCTATATACACCCCTCATACACCGAGGTAAGTGATCTATATACACCCCTCATACACAGAGGTAAGTGATCTATATACACCCCTCATACACAGAGGTAAGTGATCTATATACACCCCT
>NC_133326.1:980030-1062392 GCF_042186555.1 Aquarana catesbeiana | reverse complement strand
TGTCAGTGTCAGATGGGGGGTGTTGGTGTAATATTCCTGGGGGGATGTCAGTGTCAGGATGGGGGGTGTCGGTGTAATATTCCTGGGGGATGTCAGTGTCAGGATGGGGGGTGTTGGTGTAATATTCCTGGGGGGGTGTCAGTGTCAGGATGGGGGGGTGTTGGTGTAATATTCCTGGGGGATGTCAGTGTCAGGATGGGGGGTGTTGGTGTAATATTCCTGGAGGATGTCAGTGTCAGGATGGGGGGGTGTCGGTGTAATATTCCTGGAGGATGTCAGTGTCAGGATGGGGGGTGTTGGTGTAATATTCCTGGGGGGATGTCAGTGTCAGGATGGGGGGTGTCGGTGTAATATTCCTGGGGATGTCAGTGTCAGGATGGGGGGTGTCAGTGTAATATTCCTGGGGGATGTCAGTGGTCAGGATGGGGGGTGTCGGTGTAATATTCCTGGGGGATGTCAGGATGGGGGGTGTCGGTGTAATATTCCTGGGGGATGTCAGTGTCAGGATGGGGGGTGTCGGTGTAATATTCCTGGGGATGTCAGTGTCAGGATGGGGGGTGTCGGTGTAATATTCCTGGGGGATGTCAGTGTCAGGATGGGGTGTCGGTGTAATATTCCTGGGGATGTCAGTGTCAGGATGGGGTCGGTATATCTGGGGGTGTCAGGATGGGGGGTGTCGGTGTAATATTCCTGGGGGATGTCAGTGTCAGGATGGGGGGTGTCGGTGTAATATTCCTGGGGGATGTCAGTGTCAGGATGGGGGGTGTCGGTGTAATATTCCTGGGGGATGTCAGTGTCAGGATGGGGGGTGTCGGTGTAATATTCCTGGGGGTGTCAGTGTCAGGATGGGGGGTGTCGGTGTAATATTCCTGGGGGGATGTCAGTGTCAGGATGGGGGGTGTCGGTGTAATATTCCTGGGGGATGTCAGTGTCAGGATGGGGGGTGTCGGTGTAATATTCCTGGGGGGGATGTCAGTGTCAGGATGGGGGGTGTCGGTGTAATATTCCTGGGGGGATGTCAGTGTCAGGATGGGGGGTGTTGGTGTAATATTCCTGGGGGGATGTCAGTGTCAGGATGGGGGGTGTCGGTGTAATATTCCTGGGGGGATGTCAGTGTCAGGATGGGGGGTGTCGGTGTAATATTCCTGGGGGATGTCAGGATGGGGGGTGTCGGTGTAATATTCCTGGGGGTGTCAGTGTCAGGATGGGGGGTGTCGGTGTAATATTCCTGGGGGGTGTCAGTGTCAGGATGGGGGGTGTCGGTGTAATATTCCTGGGGGGATGTCAGTGTCAGGATGGGGGGTGTCGGTGTAATATTCCTGGGGGATGTCAGTGTCAGGATGGGGGGTGTCGGTGTAATATTCCTGGGGGGATGTCAGTGTCAGGATGGGGGGTGTCGGTGTAATATTCTGGTGGGGGGATTGTCAGTGTCACGATGGGGGGTGTTGGTGTAATATTCCTGGGGGATGTCAGTGTCAGGATGGGGGGTGTCGGTGTAATATTCCTGGGGGATGTCAGTGTCAGGATGGGGGGTGTCGGTGTAATATTCCTGGGGGGATGTCAGTGTCAGGATGGGGGGTGTCGGTGTAATATTCCTGGGGGGATGTCAGTGTCAGGATGGGGGGTGTCGGTGTAATATTCCTGGGGGGATGTCAGTGTCAGGATGGGGGGTGTCGGTGTAATATTCCTGGGGGGATGTCAGTGTCAGGATGGGGGGTGTCGGTGTAATATTCCTGGGGGATGTCAGTGTCAGGATGGGGGGTGTCGGTGTAATATTCCTGGGGGATGTCAGTGTCAGGATGGGGGGTGTCGGTGTAATATTCCTGGGGGGTGTCAGTGTCAGGATGGGGGGTGTCGGTGTAATATTCCTGGGGGATGTCAGTATCAGGATGGGGGGTGTCGGTGTAATATTCCTGGGGGATGTCAGTGTCAGGATGGGGGGTGTCGGTGTAATATTCCTGGGGGGATGTCAGTGTCAGGATGGGGGGTGTCGGTGTAATATTCCTGGGGGGATGTCAGTGTCACGATGGGGGGTGTTGGTGTAATATTCCTGGGGGATGTCAGTGTCAGGATGGGGGGTGTCGGTGTAATATTCCTGGGGGGTGTCAGTGTCAGGATGGGGGGTGTCGGTGTAATATTCCTGGGGGGGATGTCAGTGTCAGGATGGGGGGTGTCGGTGTAATATTCCTGGGGGTGTCAGTGTCAGGATGGGGGGTGTCGGTGTAATATTCCTGGGGGGATGTCAGTGTCAGGATGGGGGGGTGTCGGTGTAATATTCCTGGGGGGATGTCAGGATGGGGGGTGTCGGTGTAATATTCCTGGGGGGGTGTCAGTGTCAGGATGGGGGGTGTCAGTGTCAGGATGGGGGGTGTCGGTGTAATATTCCTGGGGGGGTGTCAGTGTCAGGATGGGGGGTGTCGGTGTAATATTCCTCCTGGGGGGTGTCAGTGTCAGGATGGGGGGTGTCGGTGTAATATTCCTCCTGGGGGGTGTCAGTGTCAGGATGGGGGGGTGTCGGTGTAATATTCCTGGGGGGATGTCAGTGTCAGGATGGGGGGTGTCGGTGTAATATTCCTGGGGGGTGTCAGTGTCAGGATGGGGGGTGTTGGTGTAATATTCCTGGGGGATGTCAGTGTCAGGATGGGGGGTGTCGGTGTAATATTCCTGGGGGGACGTCAGTGTCAGGATGGGGGGTGTCGGTGTAATATTCCTGGGGGATGTCAGTGTCAGGATGGGGGGTGTCGGTGTAATATTCCTGGGGGGACGTCAGTGTCAGGATGGGGGGTGTCGGTGTAATATTCCTGGGGGGTGTCAGTGTCAGGATGGGGGGTGTTGGTGTAATATTCCTGGGGGGTGTCAGTGTCAGGATGGGGGGTGTCGGTGTAATATTCCTGGGGGATGTCAGTGTCAGGATGGGGGGTGTCGGTGTAATATTCCTGGGGGGATGTCAGTGTCAGGATGGGGGGTGTCGGTGTAATATTCCTGGGGGGACGTCAGTGTCAGGATGGGGGGTGTCGGTGTAATATTCCTGGGGGATGTCAGTGTCAGGATGGGGGGTGTCGGTGTAATATTCCTGGGGGGATGTCAGTGTCAGGATGGGGGGTGTCGGTGTAATATTCCTGGGGGGATGTCAGTGTCAGGATGGGGGGTGTCGGTGTAATATTCCTGGGGGATGTCAGTGTCAGGATGGGGGGTGTCAGTGTAATATTCCTGGGGGGATGTCAGTGTCAGGATGGGGGGTGTCGGTGTAATATTCCTGGGGGGTGTCAGTGTCAGGATGGGGGGTGTCGGTGTAATATTCCTGGGGGATGTCAGTGTCAGGATGGGGGGTGTTGGTGTAATATTCCTGGGGGATGTCAGTGTCAGGATGGGGGGTGTCGGTGTAATATTCCTGGGGGGATGTCAGTGTCAGGATGGGGGGTGTCGGTGTAATATTCCTGGGGGATGTTAGTGTCAGGATGGGGGGTGTCGGTGTAATATTCCTGGGGGGATGTCAGTGTCAGGATGGGGGGTGTCGGTGTAATATTCCTGGGGGTGTCAGTGTCAGGATGGGGGGTGTCGGTGTAATATTCCTGGGGGATGTCAGTGTCAGGATGGGGGGTGTCGGTGTAATATTCCTGGGGGATGTCAGTGTCAGGATGGGGGGTGTCGGTGTAATATTCCTGGGGGGTGTCAGTGTCAGGATGGGGGGTGTCGGTGTAATATTCCTGGGGGGTGTCAGTGTCAGGATGGGGGGTGTCGGTGTAATATTCCTGGGGGATGTCAGTGTCAGGATGGGGGGTGTCGGTGTAATATTCCTGGGGGATGTTAGTGTCAGGATGGGGGGTGTCGGTGTAATATTCCTGGGGGGATGTCAGTGTCAGGATGGGGGGTGTCGGTGTAATATTCCTGGGGGTGTCAGTGTCAGGATGGGGGGTGTCGGTGTAATATTCCTGGGGGGTGTCAGTGTCAGGATGGGGGGTGTCGGTGTAATATTCCTGGGGGATGTCAGTGTCAGGATGGGGGGTGTCGGTGTAATATTCCTGGGGGGATGTCAGTGTCAGGATGGGGGTGTTGGTGTAATATTCCTGGGGGGGTGTCAGTGTCAGGATGGGGGGTGTCGGTGTAATATTCCTGGGGGGATGTCAGTGTCAGGATGGGGGGTGTCGGTGTAATATTCCTGGGGGGATGTCAGTGTCAGGATGGGGGGTGTCGGTGTAATATTCCTGGGGGGATGTCAGGATGGGGGGTGTCGGTGTAATATTCCTGGAGGATGTCAGTGTCAGGATGGGGGGGTGTTGGTGTAATATTCCTGGGGGGATGTCAGTGTCAGGATGGGGGGTGTCGGTGTAATATTCCTGGGGGGATGTCAGTGTCAGGATGGGGGGTGTCGGTGTAATATTCCTGGGGGGTGTCAGTGTCAGGATGGGGGGTGTCGGTGTAATATTCCTGGGGGGATGTCAGGATGGGGGGTGTCGGTGTAATATTCCTGGGGGGTGTCAGGATGGGGGGTGTCGGTGTAATATTCCTGGGGGGATGTCAGTGTCAGGATGGGGGGGTGTCGGTGTAATATTCCTGGGGGGATGTCAGTGTCAGGATGGGGGGTGTCAGTGTAATATTCCTGGGGGGATGTCAGTGTCAGGATGGGGGGTGTCGGTGTAATATTCCTGGGGGATGTCAGTGTCAGGATGGGGGGTGTTGGTGTAATATTCCTGGGGGGATGTCAGTGTCAGGATGGGGGGTGTCGGTGTAATATTCCTGGGGGGATGTCAGTGTCAGGATGGGGGGTGTTGGTGTAATATTCCTGGGGGGATGTCAGTGTCAGGATGGGGGTTGTCGGTGTAATATTCCTGGGGGGATGTCAGTGTCAGGATGGGGGGTGTCGGTGTAATATTCCTGGGGGGTGTCAGTGTCAGGATGGGGGGTGTCGGTGTAATATTCCTGGGGGGTGTCAGTGTCAGGATGGGGGGTGTCGGTGTAATATTCCTGGGGGGATGTCAGTGTCAGGATGGGGGGTGTCGGTGTAATATTCCTGGGGGATGTCAGTGTCAGGATGGGGGGTGTCGGTGTAATATTCCTGGGGGGATGTCAGTGTCAGGATGGGGGGTGTCGGTGTAATATTCCTGGGGGGGGTGTCAGTGTCAGGATGGGGGGTGTCGGTGTAATATTCCTGGGGGGTGTCAGTGTCAGGATGGGGGGTGTCGGTGTAATATTCCTGGGGGGTGTCAGTGTCAGGATGGGGGGTGTCGGTGTAATATTCCTGGGGAGATGTCAGTGTCAGGATGGGGGGTGTCGGTGTAATATTCCTGGGGGATGTCAGTGTCAGGATGGGGGGTGTCGGTGTAATATTCCTGGGGGGTGTCAGTGTCAGGATGGGGGTGTCGGTGTAATATTCCTGGGGGGATGTCAGTGTCAGGATGGGGGGTGTCGGTGTAATATTCCTGGGGGGTGTCAGGATGGGGGGTGTCAGTGTAATATTCCTGGGGGGTGTCAGGATGGGGGGTGTCGGTGTAATATTCCTGGGGGGTGTCAGGATGGGGGGTGTCGGTGTAATATTCCTGGGGGTGTCAGTGTCAGGATGGGGGGTGTCGGTGTAATATTCCTGGGGGTGTCAGTGTCAGGATGGGGGGTGTCGGTGTAATATTCCTGGGGGGGTGTCAGTGTCAGGATGGGGGGTGTCGGTGTAATATTCCTGGGGGGTGTCAGTGTCAGGATGGGGGGTGTCGGTGTAATATTCCTGGGGGGGTGTCAGTGTCAGGATGGGGGGTGTCGGTGTAATATTCCTGGGGGATGTCAGTGTCAGGATGGGGGGGTGTCGGTGTAATATTCCTGGGGGATGTCAGTGTCAGGATGGGGGGTGTCGGTGTAATATTCCTGGGGGATGTCAGTGTCAGGATGGGGGGTGTCGGTGTAATATTCTTGGGGGGATGTCAGTGTCAGGATGGGGGGTGTCGGTGTAATATTCCTGGGGGGATGTCAGTGTCAGGATGGGGGGTGTCGGTGTAATATTCCTGGGGGGATGTCAGTGTCAGGATGGGGGGGTGTCGGTGTAATATTCCTGGGGGATGTCAGTGTCAGGATGGGGGGTGTCGGTGTAATATTCCTGGGGGGATGTCAGTGTCAGGATGGGGGGTGTCGGTGTAATATTCCTGGGGGGATGTCAGTGTCAGGATGGGGGGTGTCGGTGTAATATTCCTGGGGGATGTCAGTGTCAGGATGGGGGGTGTCGGTGTAATATTCCTGGGGGGATGTCAGTGTCAGGATGGGGGGTGTCGGTGTAATATTCTTGGGGGGATGTCAGTGTCAGGATGGGGGGTGTTGGTGTAATATTCCTGGGGGGGTGTCAGTGTCAGGATGGGGGGTGTCGGTGTAATATTCCTGGGGGGATGTCAGTGTCAGGATGGGGGGTGTCGGTGTAATATTCCTGGGGGGATGTCAGTGTCAGGATGGGGGGTGTCGGTGTAATATTCCTGGGGGGTGTCAGTGTCAGGATGGGGGTGTCAGTGTAATATTCCTGGGGGGGGTGTCAGTGTCAGGATGGGGGGTGTCGGTGTAATATTCCTGGGGGGGTGTCAGGATGGGGGGTGTCGGTGTAATATTCCTGGGGGATGTCAGTGTCAGGATGGGGGGTGTCGGTGTAATATTCCTGGGGGGATGTCAGGATGGGGGGTGTCGGTGTAATATTCCTGGGGAGATGTCAGTGTCAGGATGGGGGGGTGTCGGTGTAATATTCCTGGAGGATGTCAGTGTCAGGATGGGGGGGTCTTGGTGTAATATTCCTGGGGGGATGTCAGTGTCAGGATGGGGGTGTCGGTGTAATATTCCTGGGGGGATGTCAGTGTCAGGATGGGGGGTGTCGGTGTAATATTCCTGGGGGATGTCAGTGTCAGGATGGGGGGTGTCGGTGTAATATTCCTGGGGGGATGTCAGGATGGGGGGTGTCGGTGTAATATTCCTGGGGGATGTCAGTGTCAGGATGGGGGGTGTCGGTGTAATATTCCTGGGGGGATGTCAGGATGGGGGGTGTCGGTGTAATATTCCTGGGGGATGTCAGTGTCAGGATGGGGGGTGTCGGTGTAATATTCCTGGGGGGATGTCAGTGTCAGGATGGGGGGTGTCGGTGTAATATTCCTGGGGGATGTCAGTGTCAGGATGGGGGGTGTCGGTGTAATATTCCTGGGGGGATGTCAGGATGGGGGGTGTCGGTGTAATATTCCTGGGGGATGTCAGTGTCAGGATGGGGGGTGTCGGTGTAATATTCCTGGGGGGATGTCAGGATGGGGGGTGTCGGTGTAATATTCCTGGGGGGTGTCAGTGTCAGGATGGGGGGTGTCGGTGTAATATTCCTGGGGGATGTCAGTGTCAGGATGGGGGGTGTCGGTGTAATATTCCTGGGGGATGTCAGTGTCAGGATGGGGGGTGTTGGTGTAATATTCCTGGGGAGATGTCAGTGTCAGGATGGGGGGTGTCGGTGTAATATTCCTGGGGGGATGTCAGTGTCAGGATGGGGGGTGTCGGTGTAATATTCCTGGGGGATGTCAGTGTCAGGATGGGGGGTGTCGGTGTAATATTCCTGGGGGATGTCAGTGTCAGGATGGGGGGTGTCGGTGTAATATTCCTGGGGGGGTTTCAGTGTCAGGATGGGGGGTGTCGGTGTAATATTCCTGGGGGGTGTCAGTGTCAGGATGGGGGGTGTCGGTGTAATATTCCTGGGGGATGTCAGTGTCAGGATGGGGGGTGTCGGTGTAATATTCCTGGGGGGATGTCAGTGTCAGGATGGGGGGTGTTGGTGTAATATTCCTGGGGGGATGTCAGTGTCAGGATGGGGGGTGTTGGTGTAATATTCCTGGGGGGATGTCAGTGTCAGGATGGGGGGTGTCGGTGTAATATTCCTGGGGGGATGTCAGGATGGGGGGGTGTCGGTGTAATATTCCTGGGGGGATGTCAGGATGGGGGGTGTCGGTGTAATATTCCTGGGGGGTGTCAGTGTCAGGATGGGGGGTGTCGGTGTAATATTCCTGGGGGGATGTCAGTGTCAGGATGGGGGGTGTTGGTGTAATATTCCTGGGGGGTGTCAGTGTCAGGATGGGAGGTGTCGGTGTAATATTCCTGGGGGGATGTCAGTGTCAGGATGGGGGGGTGTCGGTGTAATATTCCTGGAGGATGTCAGTGTCAGGATGGGGGGTGTCGGTGTAATATTCCTGGGGGATGTCAGTGTCAGGATGGGGGGTGTTGGTGTAATATTCCTGGGGGGGATGTCAGTGTCAGGATGGGGGGTGTCGGTGTAATATTCCTGGGGGGGTGTCAGTGTCAGGATGGGGGGTGTCGGTGTAATATTCCTGGGGGGATGTCAGTGTCAGGATGGGGGGTGTCGGTGTAATATTCCTGGGGGATGTCAGTGTCAGGATGGGGGGTGTTGGTGTAATATTCCTGGGGGGATGTCAGTGTCAGGATGGGGGGTGTCGGTGTAATATTCCTGGGGGGGTGTCAGGATGGGGGGTGTCGGTGTAATATTCCTGGGGGATGTCAGTGTCAGGATGGGGGGTGTTGGTGTAATATTCCTGGGGGGGATGTCAGTGTCAGGATGGGGGGTGTCGGTGTAATATTCCTGGGGGGGTGTCAGTGTCAGGATGGGGGGTGTCGGTGTAATATTCCTGGGGGGTGTCAGTGTCAGGATGGGGGGTGTCGGTGTAATATTCCTGGGGGATGTCAGTGTCAGGATGGGGGGTGTCGGTGTAATATTCCTGGGGGGATGTCAGTGTCAGGATGGGGGGTGTCAGTGTAATATTCCTGGGGGGGTGTCAGTGTCAGGATGGGGGGTGTCGGTGTAATATTCCTGGGGGATGTCAGTGTCAGGATGGGGGGTGTCGGTGTAATATTCCTGGGGGGATGTCAGTGTCAGGATGGGGGGTGTTGGTGTAATATTCCTGGGGGGATGTCAGTGTCAGGATGGGGGGTGTCGGTGTAATATTCCTGGGGGGATGTCAGTGTCAGGATGGGGGGTGTCGGTGTAATATTCCTGGGGGGATGTCAGTGTCAGGATGGGGGGTGTCGGTGTAATATTCCTGGGGGGATGTCAGTGTCAGGATGGGGGGGTGTCGGTGTAATATTCCTGGGGGGATGTCAGTGTCAGGATGGGGGGTGTCGGTGTAATATTCCTGGGGGGATGTCAGTGTCAGGATGGGAGGTGTCGGTGTAATATTCCTGGGGGGATGTCAGTGTCAGGATGGGGGGTGTCGGTGTAATATTCCTGGGGGGTGTCAGTGTCAGGATGGGGGGTGTCGGTGTAATATTCCTGGGGGGTGTCAGTGTCAGGATGGGGGGTGTCGGTGTAATATTCCTGGGGGAATGTCAGGATGGGGGGTGTCGGTGTAATATTCCTGGGGGGATGTCAGTGTCAGGATGGGGGGTGTCAGTGTAATATTCCTGGGGGATGTCAGTGTCAGGATGGGGGGTGTCGGTGTAATATTCCTGGGGGGATGTCAGTGTCAGGATGGGGGGTGTCGGTGTAATATTCCTGGGGGGTGTCAGTGTCAGGATGGGGGGTGTCGGTGTAATATTCCTGGGGGGATGTCAGTGTCAGGATGGGGGGTGTCGGTGTAATATTCCTGGGGGGTGTCAGTGTCAGGATGGGGGGTGTCGGTGTAATATTCCTGGGGGGTGTCAGTGTCAGGATGGGGGGTGTCGGTGTAATATTCCTGGGGGAATGTCAGGATGGGGGGTGTCGGTGTAATATTCCTGGGGGATGTCAGTGTCAGGATGGGGGGTGTCGGTGTAATATTCCTGGGGGGATGTCAGTGTCAGGATGGGGGGTGTCGGTGTAATATTCCTGGGGGGTGTCAGTGTCAGGATGGGGGGTGTCGGTGTAATATTCCTGGGGGATGTCAGTGTCAGGATGGGGGGTGTCGGTGTAATATTCCTGGGGGGATGTCAGTGTCAGGATGGGGGGTGTCGGTGTAATATTCCTGGGGGGATGTCAGTGTCAGGATGGGGGGTGTCGGTGTAATATTCCTGGGGGGATGTCAGTGTCAGGATGGGGGGGTGTCGGTGTAATATTCCTGGGGGGTGTCAGTGTCAGGATGGGGGGGTGTCGGTGTAATATTCCTGGGGGGATGTCAGTGTCAGGATGGGGGGTGTCGGTGTAATATTCCTGGGGGGATGTCAGTGTCAGGATGGGGGGTGTCGGTGTAATATTCCTGGGGGGATGTCAGTGTCAGGATGGGGGGTGTCGGTGTAATATTCCTGGGGGATGTCAGTGTCAGGATGGGAGGTGTTGGTGTAATATTCCTGGGGGGATGTCAGTGTCAGGATGGGGGGTGTTGGTGTAATATTCCTGGGGGGATGTCAGTGTCAGGATGGGGGGTGTCGGTGTAATATTCCTGGGGGATGTCAGTGTCAGGATGGGGGGTGTCGGTGTAATATTCCTGGGGGAATGTCAGGATGGGGGGTGTCGGTGTAATATTCCTGGGGGGTGTCAGTGTCAGGATGGGGGGGGTGTCGGTGTAATATTCCTGGGGGAGATGTCAGTGTCAGGATGGGGGGTGTCGGTGTAATATTCCTGGGGGGATGTCAGTGTCAGGATGGGGGGTGTCAGTGTAATATTCCTGGGGAGATGTCAGTGTCAGGATGGGGGGTGTCGGTGTAATATTCCTGGGGGGTGTCAGTGTCAGGATGGGGGGTGTCGGTGTAATATTCCTGGGGGATGTCAGTGTCAGGATGGGGGGTGTCGGTGTAATATTCCTGGGGGGTGTCAGTGTCAGGATGGGGGGTGTCGGTGTAATATTCCTGGGGGGATGTCAGTGTCAGGATGGGGGTGTCAGTGTAATATTTCTGGGGGGTGTCAGTGTCAGGATGGGGGGTGTCGGTGTAATATTCCTGGGGGGATGTCAGTGTCAGGATGGGGGGGTGTCGGTGTAATATTCCTGGGGGGATGTCAGTGTCAGGATGGGGGGTGTCGGTGTAATATTCCTGGGGGATGTCAGTGTCAGGATGGGGGGTGTCGGTGTAATATTCCTGGGGGATGTCAGTGTAAGGATGGGGGGGTGTCGGTGTAATATTCCTGGGGGATGTCAGTGTCAGGATGGGGGATGTCAGTGTCAGGATGGGGGGTGTCGGTGTAATATTCCTGGGGGGTGTCAGGATGGGGGGTGTCGGTGTAATATTCCTGGGGGGTGTCAGTGTCAGGATGGGGGGTGTCGGTGTAATATTCCTGGGGGGTGTCAGTGTCAGGATGGGGGGTGTCGGTGTAATATTCCTGGGGGGATGTCAGTGTCAGGATGGGGGGTGTCGGTGTAATATTCCTGGGGGGATGTCAGTGTCAGGATGGGGGGTGTTGGTGTAATATTCCTGGGGGATGTCAGTGTCAGGATGGGGGGTGTTGGTGTAATATTCCTGGGGGGATGTCAGTGTCAGGATGGGGGGTGTCGGTGTAATATTCCTGGGGGGATGTCAGGATGGGGGGTGTCGGTGTAATATTCCTGGGGGATGTCAGTGTCAGGATGGGGGGGTGTCGGTGTAATATTCCTGGGGGGATGTCAGTGTCAGGATGGGGGGTGTCGGTGTAATATTCCTGGGGGGATGTCAGTGTCAGGATGGGGGGGTGTCGGTGTAATATTCCTGGGGGGGACGTCAGTGTCATGATGGGGGGTGTCGGTGCAATATTCCTGCTGGGGGGAATATGGGTGTAAAATTCCTGATGGGGGGAGTATGGGTGTAATATTCCTGATGGGGGGAGTATGGGTGTAAAATTCCTGATGGGGGGAGTATGGGTGTAAAATTCCTGATGGGGGGAGTATGGGTGTAATATTCCTGCTGGGAGGGTGTCGGTGTAATATTCATGTTGGGTGGGTATGGGTGTAATATTCATGTTGGGGGGGTATGGGTGTAATATTCATGTTGGGGGGTATGGGTGTAATATTCATGTTGGGGCTTGTCGGTGTAATATTCCTGATGGGAGTATGAGTGTAATATTCCTGATGGGGGAGTATGGGTGTAATATTCATGTTGGGGGGGTATGGGTGTAATATTCCTGCTGGGGGGGTATGGGTGTAATATTCATGTTGGGGGGGTATGGGTGTATTATTCATGTTGGGGGTTGTCGGTGTAATATTCATGTTGGGGGTTGTCGGTGTAATCTTCATGTTGGGGGGGTATGGGTGTATTATTCATGTTGGGGGTTGTCGGTGTAATATTCATGTTGGGGGTTGTCGGTGTAATCTTCATGTTGGGGGGGTATGGGTGTAATATTCATGTTGGGGGGGTATGGGTGTATTATTCATGTTGGGGGGACGTCTGTGCAGGAAGTTCTTGTCATATGATGGACACGGCGAGGATTTGGTCACACCTAGGTGTTCTGGATTCCCAAATCGGTGCAAAACGCAGCACACGCTTGCGATCCCTTTACTTTCAATATCATCCCAATTGAGGCGTGATTTTGCCGCGATTGTTGCCTGACGGCCTATGGGAAATAGGCGTCCCGCAATTTTTTTTGTGTGATTTGTCAGGTGACAATATTGTCCCATGATTGGGGTGCCATTGAAAATAACTGGATCACAATCTGGAATCGCAGTAATTCCGCCCGCGATCCGGAAGGCCTAGGTGTGATCACAGCCTAAGCGTCTTCTATCAGTTGCTGGGTTCACCTTCTATAGGTTCTGGGGGAACATTTTCTTCCTCAAACATTCCACACATTTGCTTCATTCTTCATTCCACCCTTGTATAGCGCTTTTCTCTCTGAGGACTCCAAGTATTGGAGAAGGCGTTGGCCGGGAATCGAACCCGGGTCAGCTGCTTGAAAGGCAGCTATGCTCACCACTGCACCACCAACGCAAGGTAGCATGTCTTTGTAGTGTGGGAGGAAACCGGAGTACCCGGAGGAAACCCACGCAAGCACAGGGAGAACATGCAAACTCCATGCAGATAGTGTCCTGGTCAGGATTTGAACCATGGACCCCAGTGCTGCAAGGCTAACCCCTAAGCCTCTGTGCTGCCTGTATGCGGCCTCTGTTCTCTAAGGACCGCCCCCGCTGAACGGAGTTCATCAATTATGTCCACTCAAAGCACCTCCAGAAGAAATCCAAACTTATCCTAAACTGCAATCTATGTATATAACACTCCAAAACACACCCAAAGAATACCGGCCTCCAACCTCCCCTCAGCCGGTCCAACACACGCCCGAGGGGGAGTATGGAAGAGGGAGGAAAGGAGGGGGGAGGAGAGGTTAGGAGTAAGGAAGGGGTGTGGGGGTTCCCCCCAACCCTCACCCCCTTCTTTCTCCAACCTTCCCCCCCTTTTCCTCCCTCTCTCCCTCTTCCATACCCCCCCTTGTTCTTCAGGTGATTATGTTTTGGCGACGTATTGTCGAACCTTAAAGCTGCTGCAGAAAGGTAAATAGAGGGCTGATGGGAAGACCCTCCGGTTGCTGGAGTGGCAGCTCGCACCAGTGTAGGGACCTGTGTTGGTACAGCCGTACCTGGTCCCAGGGAGGCTTCCTCAGACTTTTTGTTGAGTCTTCTTCTAAGAACAGCCAATTGTCTTGTTTGTCCAGCTGCATTGATAGTTGGTGATTCAGAAGTTCCAAAAACGAAAATGGAGGGCTGATGGGAAAACCCTCTGGTTACTGAAGTGGCAGCCACCAGTGTAGGGACCTGTGTTGGTACAGCCATACCTGGTCCCTCGGGAGGGTTCCTTAGAATTTTTGTTGAGTCTTCTTCTAGGAACAGTCAATCATCTTGTTTGTCCATTTACATTCATAGTTGGTGATTCAGAAGCTCCAAAAAGGGAAATAGAGGGCTGATGGGAAGGCCCTCTGGATACTGGAGTGGCAGCCGCCACCAGTGTAGGGACCTGTGTTGGAACCTTATCCTAAACTGCAATCTATGTATATAACACTCCAAAACACACCCAAAGAATACCGGCCTCCAACCTCCCCTCAGCCGGTCCAACACACGCCCGAGGGGGAGTATGGAAGAGGGAGAGAGGGAGGAAAAGAGGGGGGAGGAGAGGTTAGGAGTAAGGAAGGGGTGTGGGGGTTCCCCCCCAACCCTCACCCCCTTCTTTCTCCAACCTTACCCCCCTATTTCCTCCCTCTCTCCCTCTTCCATACTCCCCCTTGTTCTTCAGGTGATTATGTTTTGGCGACGTATTGTCGAACCTTAAAGCTGCTGCAGAAAGGTAAATAGAGGGCTGATGGGAAGACCCTCCGGTTACTGGAGTGGCAGCTCGCACCAGTGTAGGGACCTGTGTTGGTACAGCCGTACCTGGTCCCTGGGAGGGTTCCTTAGACTTTTAGTTGAGTCTGTGATTCAGAAGCTGCTGATGAACGACACATTCTGCCAGAGTCTCAGTGGTAACGCCACAATCTGCCGGTGTCTTAGTGGGAAAGTTACATTCTGCCCGAGTCTCAACAGAATCGTTGCATGCTGGAGGAGTCTCGATGTGAATGACACGTGGTTGATTTAACATTTTTTCCACCCTTTTGGTTATTTTCTTTCCCAACAGAGCTGCACCCTGCTCATTTAAGTGCAGTCCATCCCTGCTGTAGAGCAAGTGACACATTGAAAAGTCAGTCCAGGTCTCCATGAAGCCAAACCCCTCCTTCCTGCACCAGTTCTTCAGCCACTTGCTAAGCTCCCTAAGCTCCTGTTGCCTCCTTGGTGTGGCTCGAGGTACAGGCAGTATTTCTGAAAATGCTGCCTTGGAGGTCCTTTTCTTCAATATAGCCCCTAAGTCCCTGAAATCATTTTGTAGGGTGCTCCATTTTCTTCTAATGTTGTCATTGGTTCCAATATGTACCATGACAACTGGATCCTCCCCAGCCCCATCCAACAATCCGTCTGCAATGTCCCGAACTCGTGCGACTGGGAAACAATATACTGTTCGTTGATCGCGGTCATTCTGACAGATTGCTCTTTCTGTCCCTCTAATAACAGAGTCCCCTACCACCAGGATCTGCCTATCCTTTTCTTTAGGCTTGCCCTCATCTTCATGGGAAGAGATATTCAAATGGCTGCCCTGGTATTTTGGTGGGTTCTCAACATGAACCTCACATTGTGCTGTAGTCTCAACATGAATGTGACATTCAGGTGGTGTCTCAATGTGAATATCACATGCTGGTGGGGTATCCGTGTGAATGTCACATGCTGTTGGAGTATCTGTGTGAACGTCACATGCTGGTGGAGTCTCCGTGTGAACTACACATGCTGGTGGAGGCTCCGTGTGAACGTCACAAGCTGGTGGTGTCTCCGTGTGAATGTCACAAGCTGGTGTCTCAGTGTGAACATCGCATGCTGGTGGCATCTCCGTGTGAACGTCACATGCTAGTAGAATCTCCATGTGAACATCCCATGCTGGTGAAGTCTTCGTGTGAACGTCACATGCTGATGGTGTCTTCGTGTGAACGTCACATGCTGGTGGCGTCTCCGTGTGAACGTCACATGCTGGTGGTGGATTTAACATTTTTTCCACCCTCTTGGTTATTTTCTTTCCCAACAGAGCTGCACCCTGCTCATTTAAGTGCAGTCCATCTCTGCTGTAGAGCAAGTGACACATTGAAAAGTCAGTCCAGGTCTCCATGAAGCCAAACCCCTCCTTCCTGCACCAATTCTTCAGCCACTTGCTAAGCTCCCTAAGCTCCTGTTGCCTCCTTGGTGTGGCTCGAGGTACAGGCAGTATTTCTGAAAATGCTGCCTTGGAGGTCCTTTTCTTCAATATAGCCCCTAAGTCCCTGAAATCATTTTGTAGGGTGCTCCATTTTCTTCTAATGTTGTCATTGGTTCCAATATGTACCATGACAATTGGATCCTCCCCAGCCCCATCCAACAATCCGTCCATCCGATCTGCAATGTCCCGAACTCGTGCGACTGGGAAACAATATACTGTTCGTTGATCGCGGTCATTCTGACAGATTGTCCTCTCTGTCCCTCTAATAACAGAGTCCCCTACCACCAGGATCTGCCTATCCTTTTCTTTAAGCTTGCCCTCATCTTCATGGGAGGAGATATTCAAATGGCTGCCCTGGTATTTTGGTGGGTTCTCAACATGAACCTCACATTGTGTTGTAGTCTCAACATGAATGTGACATTCAGGTGGTGTCTCAATGTGAATGTCACATGCTGGTTGAGTATCCTTGTGAACGTCACATGCTGGTGGAGTCTCCGTGTGAACGTCACATGCTGGTGGAGTCTCCGTGTGAACGTCACATGCTGGTGGAGTCTCCGTGTGAACGTCACATGCTGGTGGAGTCTCCGTGTGAACGTCACATGCTGGTGGAGTCTCCGTGTGAACGT
Organism: Aquarana catesbeiana; assembly: GCF_042186555.1. NCBI lineage: Eukaryota > Metazoa > Chordata > Amphibia > Anura > Ranidae > Aquarana > Aquarana catesbeiana. Next base: position 1,046,127 of record NC_133326.1, on the reverse strand, counting down.
CACATGCTGGTGGAGTCTCCGTGTGAACGTCACATGCTGGTGGAGTCTCCGTGTGAACGTCACATGCTGGTGGAGTCTCCGTGTGAACGTCACATGCTGGTGGAGTCTCCGTGTGAACGTCACATGCTGGTGGAGTCTCCGTGTGAACGTCACATGCTGGTGGAGTCTCCGTGTGAACGTCACATGCTGGTGGAGTCTCCGTGTGAACGTCACATGCTGGTGGAGTCTCCGTGTGAATGTCACATGCTGGTGGAGTCTCCGTGTGAACGTCACATGCTGGTGGAGTCTCCGTGTGAACGTCACATGCTGGTGGAGTCTCCGTCTGAATGTCACATGCTGGTGGAGTCTCCGTCTGAACGTCACATGCTGGTGGAGTCTCCGTCTGAACGTCACATGCTGGTGGAGCTTCTCCCCGTCAGAAGCATTGCTTTTTATAGATTTATTTGTTCTTTTTACATTTTTAAATAAATTGGCCAGATCACTCTGCACTATTGGAGTATTTTTTCTTTTTTGGGGCATCTGGGGCCAATGCTGTATCCTGTGGCCAAGTCCTAGCTGCACCCTGTTTGGAAGCCCCCGTGGCTTGCCATAAGGTTATTTGGGGAACACCTGGAGATTATTGGTGAGGACATCTTCTGGATCCATACATTTCTACTGAGCCTGTTTTGACCCCCCTGAATAAGGGTGGTCACAGGCTGTCCGGTAAGCCTCCAACTTTATATCCTTCGGTGGTGGGCAACAGCTGCGGTGGAATATTGAATCAGAATCTGTGTTGGAGTGTCACTACGTTTTGGACTTTTTTTTGGGGACTATCCTAATTTATTTATATTTATTTCAATTTCTCTTTTTTGTGATCACTAATTACAAGGATTAATTGACACTATTAGTGAACAGAGTTTTTTCATCATACATTGATGTCATTTTTTGTTATCACATTGGTTTATATAACTCACTTAAAGTTCACCACTTTTACTTATACCTTCATATCACTTTTCGTTTTTAAATATATGCAGGTTTATTTGATTAATTTTCAGTGTTACAACACACGTGTTTATAATATTCACTTTCACCACCTATGTGTCTTGTCTATTTCGCATACACCCATATATGCGTATTCTTATTAGTCCAGCGCTACACTGTTTATATACTGTTTGGTTTGTGTGCCCTTGTATTGGGGTTATTGTGTTTTAGCTGCAGGACTCACTTCACGTTTTTTTCAATTGTTCTTAATTTTTTGAACACTGAGCGCAATTTCTTTCCCTTCCCTTTTCCTTATGGCAGAGTATTGCAGGGTATTGGCAGGGTATTGGCGGGTATATTGGCAGGGTATGGAAGAGTATTGGCAGGGTATAGCAGGGTATGGAAGAGTATTGGCAGGGTTTGGAAGAGTATTGGCAGGGTATGGCAGAGTATTGTCAGGGCATTGCAGAGTATTGGCACTGCTGCCATCCGAACTCTCCCCTACACTGTACAGATCAGTACACAGAGGGGAGAGAGGAACCGGCGTCATGACATAACGCCGGTTTGTTACAAGTGATCGCTCCGTCATTTGACGGAGCGATCACCTGGTAAACGGCCGCCGGGTGTACCAAGATGGCAGCCGCTCCGGAGCTAGGCCGAAGCCGCGGCCTTTCCTATGGCCGAGGCCACAGAGCGCTCTGCGGATCGCGGGTGTCCCGATCTGCGGAGGTTGATCCGTACAGATCACGGATCAATGACGATCCGTTGCACCCCTAATATTCATTGAACATATTTATGTTGTTATATCTTTTTGATGCACATTTACTTTGATAACAGAAATGTTAATTTACGGTCATGCATAATTACTAAAAATTCTTTATGCAAATTTTTGGAATTATTGTTGTTTATTTTTTATTTTGATTGTATTTGTCTTTTTGTAGCTACATATTGCTTTATAAACTCCTGAAGAAGCTGAAAAGTGAAACATGTCAAGCAACAAGCATCACTCTGGTTACAGTAACTACTTTATGTGTATATTGTACATGTGCACTGAATTGTCTTTATGAAATGTGGACAACATTCATTGTCCCCCTGTTTCTTTTAAAACTTTGGACTCCAATAACAATGTTTTTATAAAAAAATATATTTTTTTGTGTTTTTTTGCACCATTAAAGAAGATCCTGTTCCTTTAAAGCCTGTTATAGAGCACAGTACTTGTGCTATGTATGAAATAGCTGACTGATCCTACCAGTTTCTACCCTCCCCCCTCTGCGCTGACTCCCATGTATCAGGGCTGAAGAGTCCTGACACCGGAGTCCTGACAGAGGCTTCTTACCACATGATCATCGCGTGAACCTGGAAGTGCCGGGAAACGGCATTCCTCGGTTCGCGCTGACAGGGAGAGCCAATCGGCAGCTCTCTCTGTCAGAGGGGGGTCTGTGCTGATAATCAGCACATTGATTATTAGTGCAGCCCCCATGAGAGGTGCCCAACAACTGCCAGCAGTGCCCCCTCAAAGTCTCTCAGTGCCCACCACAGTGCCAATCAGTGCCCAGCACAGTCCCCACCACAGTGCCAATCAGTGCTGCCTATAAGTGTCCATCAGTGCTGCATATCAGTGCCAACTCATCAGTGCATCCTCGTGCCTGTGAGTTATTTATAAATAAAACGATTTTTACTTGTATGAAAGAGGAAGGAATCCCATCGATTTAACAGTTTCAAAAAACATTTCTATTTCTGGCATGTCGGGAATGCTAACTGTCACATTGGTTGTGCTCTCAACCAAACTGTCAAACCATCCAATGGCTGGTGTCATAACGGATCACATGTGCAGCATTATGGCAGTTGAAGATTCACCACTTCAATACCGGCACTTCCCCCCCTTCCTGCCCAGGACAATTTTCCGCTTTCAGCGCTTTTGTCATAAAATGTTGTTTTCTCCTTCACTGATGTGCACTGATGAGTTGGCACTGATATGCAGCACTGATAGACACTTATAGGCAGCACTGATTGGCACTGTGGTGGGGACTGTGGTGGGCTCTGATTGGCACTGTGGTGGGCTCTGATTGGCACTGTGGTGGGCACTGAGAGACTTTGAGGGGGCACTGCTGGCAGTTGTTGGGCACCTCTCATGGGGGCTGCACTGATAATCAATGTGCTGATTATATTATTGGAGTGATCTATATATATATATATATATATATATATATATATATATATAAATAAAATAAATGATTGGGGTGATATATATAATTATTATTGGAGTGATCTATATACACATCAGGAGTCTGCTGCTGCCTGATGTCATCACTGGACTCCTCCCCCTATTGCCTTATATGGACTTGTTTACTCCTTATATGCAAATGAGGCAGCTGGCTGGGGCTGCGTCGCCATGACAATAACTGACATGACTGCACTGGACCTCCTATGGGAAGGATTGTGTATGTGACGTTTCTATGGTAATATCTCCATCCCATAATAATATCATCCATTCCTTCCTGTCTAAAGACTTCATTCACAAGGCTGGAAGAGTCGGATATTGTGATCCTCCAATAAATTATTGGGGTGATATATATATATATTATTATTATTGGAGTGATCTATATATATATATTATTGGGGTGATATAAATATATATATATATTATTGGGGTGATATTGATGAGATATTAGTTATGAATGTCCAATCATTGTGATTTGGGGGAGATAACTGATCAGTATGACTCCTCCCCCTCCCCTCCCCCATTAATAAAAAGCTTTTTTTTTGCTGCAGTGGACAAGAAATCCAAATAAAAAATAAAATAAAGAAATGTTCTCTTTGTGGGGTGCAGAGGTGACATTTGGGGGAAGGAAGGAATGGATGATATTATTATGGGATGGAAATATTACCATAGAAACGTCACATACACAATCAGACTGTGATAGAGATCGGAGGGAGAAGGAAGGAGTTTTGCTGATTATTTGATAATATAATAATGGGGATGATTTGGATAAAGAATGTTTATCAGATACGGAATCTTCTGAACACCAACAAAGAAGGAAATGTATTTGTTATACTGGGAGTCTGGATCTTCCAGCACCTGAAATTCCCACCGAGCTTTATCTGACAGAGGAGATGATATAAAGATCAGATTGTGGCTTATCAATCACTTTAATATCCCTTCTGTTCTATAATTCTATGAAAACAAATAATCAATAATTTGATCGATGAGTGTAGGTGACTTATCCAGAGTACTTTTTGTATCTATCACTATCCATAACACTTACCAATTTCGGTGTCTGTATATCGATGATGTTCATTGACTTTACAGCCGGAACCGAAACATCCAACAACGGCTCTGAAACAGCCGCGCACAATCCTCTTCATTTTGGGGGGCTTTTTGGTTGGGGTATCTGCAGGCTGGTCACTGATACCTCCTACCATTGCCCCTCCTTTGCTGGCTTTCTCTTTGGTGTTTTTCAGAGAAAGAAGCCGATTACATTTAAATCGGTTCATTATTAGGAATAAAGAAACTCGCTTTAAATGTATGACAATAGAAATCGCAATGAAATTGAATTGAACGAAATCAAATCCAATAAAATCGCAAGAAATATCTCAGGAGAGATAAGAAGCACGTGTTCACTGGTCAGTGATTTCTGAGCTTCTGAGAGCTCACTGACCTACTTCTTTCTATATAGAGACTCAGCCTATGACATCATAGGCAGAGAATCAAGGGACCAATCAGATCGCAGAGTGCAGTCAGGTGACCTTTTTTTTTTTTTTTTGAAAAATAACTGACGATTTTTCTTAAAGGAGCCACGTCCTTATTTGTGAGCTTTGTGAATTCAGCCTGTAGGATCAGTATACGGATCTAATAGGGATATACGGCTCCTGGAAGAACATGTTATTGTGAATGAGATTTAACCCTTACAGTCCCATGGCTGAAATAAAGATCTCTATTCTTATAACATTGTGAATGGAGCCTTAGAAATCCTCCATCAAATCTTTTCTTTTATTTTATCATTATTACACACCAATTATTTCTACATTTTTAACCCTTTCACTGCCAAATCAAATGTTTATGAAACCAATTCTCCTCCCCCTTTTGTTTTTAACCCTTGCACTGCAAAATCATAATTTTTTTCATTTTTAACCCTTTCTATGAACCATTTTTTTTTTCAAAACACAGATTTTTGTAAGTTTTTTTTTTTTTACCCTTTCAGCGCCAAACCAACGTCTTTTCTTTTTTTATACCCTCCCCTCCCCCCATTTTTAACCCTTTTACTGACAAAACCAAAATGTGTTTTTTACATTTCTTGCCCAAATGTAAAATTATCACTAAAGGAAAACTTGTTTATTGTTAGTGTTGGATGGAGTGCAGAGGGATTAGAGCCCCTGTCAGGTTTTTATTGCTGTCTGCGCCCCCTTTAGGAAGATTCATTCTCTTCAACTGCCAAATTCTTTCAGTTTTTAACCCTTTCACCACCAAACTATATTGTTCATTTGTTTCAACCCTTTAACTGTCAAACCAAGTAACCCCTCCCCCTCCCCTCCCCCTACACACACACACATTTTAACTGCCACTTTCACTGCCAAATCATTTTTTTTTTATTTCTCCCCCATATGTTACATTATAAATAAAGGAAAATGTTTTTATTGTTGGTGTTAGATGGAGTGGAGAGGGATTAGAACCCCTGTCAGGTTTTTATTGCTGTCTGCGCCCCCTTTAGGGAGCTTCATTCTCTCTATTTACCAACAAAAGTGAAAGAAAAATTCTAGATTTTGGGTTGTCACCAGAACAGGAATTAGAGGGGAAATCCTCCAATGGGGACACTAGTTCTGGTGACACCCAGGGATGATGTCACTTTGGGAGGATTTCTCTCACTTCCTGTTGTCTCCTTCCGTTTGTATCCCGGAGATCTCCTCTTTATATTTATCATTATATAGAGAGATTTCAGAATAAATGGCCTTTTTTTATAAGACTTTACATATTAACTAAATTATATATCACTCCTTTTTAAGGTCATTAATCGATTAATCTGAACAATAATCAGCCAACTAATCGATTATGAATATAATCGTTAGTTGCAGCCCTAGTGTGTGTATATTATATATATGTGTGTGGGGGGGGAGGTGACATGCATTGTGATATATGTATGTGTGTGTGTATATTATATATATCACAACGCATGTCACCCCCTCCCCCACACACACATTATTTATATATTTATCACTAACCAATAGCGAAGCTCGGTGGGAATTTCAGGTGCTGGAAGATCCAGACTCCCAGTATAACAAATACATTTCCTTCTTTGTTGGTGTTCAGAAGATTCCGTATCTGATAAATATTCTTTATCCAAATCATCCCCATTATTATATTATCAAATAATGAGCAAAACTCCTTCCTTCTCCCTCCGATCTCTATCACAGTCTGATTGTGTATGTGACGTTTCTATGGTAATATTTCCATCCCATAATAATATCATCCATTCCTTCCTTCCCCCAAATGTCACCTCTGCACCCCACAAAGAGAACATTTCTTTATTTTATTTTTTATTTGGATTTCTTGTCCACTGCAGAAAAAAAAAAGCTTTTTATTAATGGGGGAGGGGAGGGGGAGGAGTCATACTGATCAGTTATCTCCCCCAAATCACAATGATTGGACATTCATAACTAATATCTCATCAATATCACCCCAATAATATATATATATAGATCACCCCAATAATATATATATATATATATATATATCACCCCAATAATTTATTGGAGGATCACAATATCCGACTCTTCCAGCCTTGTGAATGAAGTCTTTAGACAGGAAGGAATGGATGATATTATTATGGGATGGAGATATTACCATAGAAACGTCACATACACAATCCTTCCCATAGGAGGTCCAGTGCAGTCATGTCAGTTATTGTCATGGCGACGCAGCCCCAGCCAGCTGCCTCATTTGCATATAAGGAGTAAACAAGTCCATATAAGGCAGTAGGGGGAGGAGTCCAGTGATGACATCAGGCAGCAGCGGACTCCTGATGTGTATATAGATCACTCCAATAATATAAATTATTGGGGTTATATATATATATATATATATATATATATATATATATATATATATATTATTAATATTGGAGTGATCTATATATATCAGTGGGGGGGGGGTAAATATGTTGTGAACGATGATGAGTTATTTAATTTATTGATCAATTTTGGATTGGAGGATTGGATAATAATGCGCCCCGTACCCCATTATTTCTATGATTTATATTGCTGGGGGGAGGGTACAATTACTCTCATATATCAGTGATTGGGAGGGGGGGAGGGGAGGGGGGGTCACCTATTTCTGGTATATAGTATATATCCATTACCCGACCATTCCTCACCATACACACCTCTGATTGTCAATAGAACTATCAATCACCCCTCCATATAATTAATGTCACTTTATTACACCCCCCCCATAAGAAAGCTACATCTGTGGGGGGAGGGGGGTGTAAGGATCACTGGGGGGGAGGGGGGGTGTAATGATCACTGGGGGGAAGGGGGGGTGTAATGATCACTGGGGGGGAAGTAGGGGGGGTGTAATGATCACGGTGGGGGAGGGGGGTGTAATGATCACTGGGGGGAGGGGGGTGTAATGATCACTGGGGGGAGGGGGTGTAATGATCACTGGGGGGAGGGGGGTGTAATGATCACTGGGGGGAGGGGGGTGTAATGATCACTGGGGGGAGGGGGTGTAATGATCACTGGGGGGAGGGGGTGTAATGATCACTGGGGGGAGGGGGGTGTAATGATCACTGGGGGGAGGGGGTGTAATGATCACTGGGGGGAGGGGGTGTAATGATCACTGGGGGAGGGGGGGTGTAATGATCACTGGGGGGGAGGGGGGGTGTAATGATCACTGGGGGGAGGGGGGGTGTAATGATCACTGGGTGGAGGGGGGGTGTAATGATCACTGGGGGGAGGGGGGTGTAATGATCACTGGGGGGAGGGGGGTGTAATGATCACTGGGGGGAGGGGGTGTAATGATCACTGGGGGGAGGGGGGTGTAATGATCACTGGGGGGAGGGGGGGGTGTAATGATCACTGGGGGGAGGGGGTGTAATGATCACTGGGGGGAGGGGGTGTAATGATCACTGGGGGGAGGGGGGTGTAATGATCACTGGGGGGAGGGGGTGTAATGATCACTGGGGGGAGGAGGGGTGTAATGATCACTGGGGGGAGGGGGGTGTAATGATCACTGGGGGGAGGGGGTGTAATGATCACTGGGGGGAGGAGGGTGTAATGATCACTGGGGGGGAGGGGGGGTGTAATGATCACTGGGGGGAGGGGGGTGTAATGATCACTGGGGGGAGGGGGGTGTAATGATCACTGGGGGGGAGGGGGGGGTGTAATGATCACTGGGGGGGAGGGGGGTGTAATGATCACTGGGAGGAGGGGGGGTGTAATGATCACTGGGGGGAGGGGGGGTGTAATCACTGGGAGGAGGGGGGGGTGTAATGATCACTGGGGGGGAGGGGGGGTGTAATGATCACCTGGGGGGAGGGGGGGTGTAATGATCACTGGGGGGGAGGGGGGGTGTAATGATCACTGGGGGGAGGGGGGGAGTAATGATCACTCGGGGGGGAGGGGGGGTGTAATGATCACTGGGGGGAGGGGGGGTGTAATGATCACTGGGGGAGGGGGGGTGTAATGATCACTGGGGGGAGGGGGGTGTAATGATCACTGGGGGGGAGGGGGGGAGTAATGATCACTGGGGGGGAGGGGGGGTGTAAATGATCACTGGGGGGAGGGGGGGGGTGTAATGATCACTGGGGGGAGGGGGGGTGTAATGATCACTGGGGGGGAGGGGGGTGTAATGATCACTAGGGGGGAGGGGGGTATTTAGAAGTAAAAAAACAAAATAGTTTGATTTCCAATATTTCATCACAGAATCCATTCAATCAATAATCGTTTATCATCGTCATGGTGATGGGAATAATTGGTGTCGGTCCAGCATAGGATTTATAGGGAGATCTATGAAGCACCCCGTGATGTTTGGGGTACCGTACCCCGGATTTCTATGGGGGATCTAAAAAAGGGGGTCTGACCCGCTACTAGCAAGGGGGAAATAATAAAGTGGCCGGTGAGTGTACAGTATATATACAGTATCTGACAAAAGTAAGTACACCCCTCAGTGACATTTGTGTAAATCTTTTCTTCTATCTTTTCATGTGACAACACTGAAGAAATGACACTTGTCTACAATGTAAAGTAGTGAGTGTACAGCTTGTATAACAGTGTAAATTTGCTGTCCCCTCAAAATAACTCAACACACAGCCATTAATGTCTAAACCGCTGGCAACAAAAGTCAGTACACCCCTAAGTGAAAATCTCCAAATTGGGCCCAAAGTGTCAATATTTTGTGTGGCCTCCATTATTTTTCAGCACTGCCTTAACCCTCTTGGACATGGAGGTCACCAGAGCTTCACAGGTTGTCACTGGAGTCCTCTTCCCCTCCTCCATGATGACATCACAGAGCTGGTGGATGTTAGAGACCTTGCGCTCCTCCACCTTCCGTTTGAGGATGTCCCACAGATGATCAATAGGGTTTAGGTCTGGAGACATGCTTGGCCAGTCCATCACCTTTACCCTAATGGCTGTGTGTTGAGTTATATTGAGGGGGCACCTAATTTAACACACCTGCTCCCCATTCACACCTGAGACCTTGTAACACTAACGAGTCACATGACATCGGGGAGGGAAAATGGCTAATTGGGCCCAATTTGGAGATTTTCACTTAGGGGTTACTGACTTTTGTTGCCAGCGGTTTAGACATTAATGGCTGTGTGTTGAGTTATTTTGAGGGGACAGTAAATTTACACTGTTATACAAGCTGTACACTCACTACTTTACATTGTAGACAAGTGTCATTTCTTCAGTGTTGTCACATGAAAAGATAGAAGAAAAGATTTACACAAATGTCACTGAGGGGTGTACTTACTTTTGTCAGTACAGGAGAGGAGTGCAGAGGGTATGACAGTGACATTTTAGAGGCGGACCCAATTTTTGGCCGCTGAAACACTTTGCTTGAAAATGGTGTTTTTTACATTCGGCCGAAAGAAAAAATGTGCCAACAATGGCACCGAAAACAGGGTGGTCCGCCCTGGGGGGCGCACATGGCGGGGGGGGGCGCACATGGCGGGGGTGTCATCCCCAGTCAGAGCCCTCCCCTCCCTCCTTGTCACGCAGAGCGGCGATCTCTCTCTGTGTCACTGAGCTAAATCGTTCGGCAGCCTCCTGTGATAGACGGCACACTGATCCAGTGGCGGGAAATTGAAGCAGTGTGACGTCCATCATAGGAGGCGGGGCTTTGTTACTGCGGCCCGAGGAATTCCAACCCAGCCCCGGGACACAGCGGGAGATCGGCGCTCTGTGTGATCCGGATACTGATAGGCTTCATATACACGGGACGTTTTTACAACCTCCCCTGAATGATTTAACTTGACAGATAGTAACCCGCGTTTAAAACATCCGTTTTTTCCGCGTTTACGTTTAGAAGCGTTAGGCAAAAATGAAAAAATTATTTTTTTTTTAAATATTAAAAAAAAAAACCCCTGTAAAGGACACGTGAGCTACCAGTTTAGTGTCTGAAACGTCGGAAACTTCGGCGTCTAAAATTATTTTTTTTGTCTTCAAAGAAAAGCCTCTAAACGCAACTGCCTAAAAACGACATTAAACAAACCTGTGTACACATAAGAGAACATTGGAGGAGTTCAGGGGCAGCTGAAAAAAAGCAACCAACTACCTCTGAACAATCGTTTACCAACAGCAGTGTATATGAGGCCTAAGGCTGCAGACATGATACAAGAGACGGTCAGACTGAGGACATGATACAAGAGACGGTCAGAGAGTGAGGACATGATACAAGAGACAGAGACTGAGGACATGATACAAGAGATGGTCAGAGAGTGAGGACATGATACAAGAGACAGAGACTGAGGACATGATACAAGAGACAGAGACTGAGGACATGATACAAGAGACGGTCAGAGACTGAGGACACGATACAAGAGAGGGTCAGAGACCGAGGACATGATACAAGAGAGGGTCAGAGACTGAGGACACGATACAAGAGAGGGTCAGAGACCGAGGACATGATACAAGAGACGGTCAGAGACTGAGGACATGATACAAGAGACGGTCAGAGACTGAGGACATGATACAAGAGACGGTCAGAGCGTGAGGACATGATACAAGAGAGGGTCAGAGACCGAGGACATGATACAAGAGACGGTCAGAGACCGAGGACATGATACAAGAGACGGTCAGAGCGTGAGGACATGATACAAGAGACGGTCAGAGCGTGAGGACATGATACAAGAGACGGTCAGAGCGTGAGGACATGATACAAGAGACGGTCAGAGCGTGAGGACATGATACAAGAGACGGTCAGAGCGTGAGGACATGATACAAGAGACGGTCAGAGCGTGAGGACATGATACAAGAGACGGTCAGAGCGTGAGGACATGATACAAGAGACGGTCAGAGCGTGAGGACATGATACAAGAGACGGTCAGAGCGTGAGGACACGATACAAGAGACGGTCACAGAGTGAGGACACGATACAAGAGACGGTCAGAGAGTGAGGACACGATACAAGAGACGGTCAGAGGCTGAGGACATGATACAAGAGATGGTCAGACTGAGGACATGATACAAGAGACGGTCAGAGCGTGAGGACATGATACAAGAGACGGTCAGAGCGTGAGGACATGATACAAGAGACGGTCAGAGTGAGGACATGATACAAGAGACGGTCAGAGGCTGAGGACATGATACAAGAGAGGGTCAGAGACTGAGGACATGATACAAGAGATGGTCAGACTGAGGACATGATACAAGAGACGGTCAGAGTGTGAGGACATGATACAAGAGACATTTAGAGCGTGAGGGCATGATACAAGAGACGGTCAGAGCGTGAGGGCATGATACAAGAGACGGTCAGAGCGTGAGGACATGATACAAGAGACGGTCAGAGCGTGAGGACATGATACAAGAGACGGTCAGAGCGTGAGGACATGATACAAGAGACCTTTAGAGCGTGAGGACATGATACAAGAGACGGTCACAGAGTGAGGACATGATACAAGAGACGGTCAGAGAGTGAGGACATGATACAAGAGACGGTCAGAGCGTGAGGACATGATACAAGAGACGGTCAGAGCGTGAGGACATGATACAAGAGACGGTCAGAGCGTGAGGACATGATACAAGAGACCTTTAGAGCGTGAGGACATGATACAAGAGACGGTCACAGAGTGAGGACATGATACAAGAGACGGTCAGAGAGTGAGGACATGATACAAGAGACGGTCAGAGGCTGAGGACATGAGGGTCAGAGGACATGATACAAGAGATGGTCAGAGCTGAGGACATGATACAAGAGAGGTCAGGACGGTCAGAGCGTGAGGACATGATACAAGAGACGTTTAGAGCGTGAGGGCATGATACAAGAGACGGTCAGAGCGTGAGGACATGATACAAGAGACGGTCAGAGCGTGAGGACATGATACAAGAGACGGTCAGAGCGTGAGGACATGATACAAGAGACGGTCAGAGCGTGAGGACACGATACAAGAGACGGTCAGAGACTGAGGACACGATACAAGAGACGGTCAGAGAGTGAGGACACGATACAAGAGACGGTCAGAGAGTGAGGACACGATACAAGAGACGGTCAGAGCGTGAGGACACGATACAAGAGACGGTCACAGAGTGAGGACACGATACAAGAGACGGTCACAGAGTGAGGACACGATACAAGAGACGGTCACAGAGTGAGGACACGATACAAGAGACGGTCAGAGAGTGAGGACACGATACAAGAGACGGTCAGAGGCTGAGGACACGATACAAGAGAGGGTCAGAGGCTGAGGACACGATACAAGAGACGGTCAGAGGCTGAGGACATGATACAAGAGAGGGTCAGAGGCTGAGGACATGATATAAGAGACGGTCAGAGACTGAGGACATGATACAAGAGACGGTCAGACTGAGGACATGATACAAGAGACGGTCAGAGAATGAGGACATGATACAAGAGACGGTCAGAGACTGCATTTTTTCTGAGCTTTTTTTGCACTAAAAGATGCCAATAATGGCCAACAATAAATTCATATTAATTAATATCATCAATTAAATGTAATAATTCAGATATAATACAATTGTATATAAAAATATGAATATTTTTTAAAAATATGTCATTTTCAGTTTCGGCACTCAAATTTCCATTCGGTGCACCTCTAATGTTTCTGAATTACGGAGTGTCCAGAATCAGAACAAACAATCGATAATATAAGGCATTTCCCAGATTGGCAGAGAGGGGGTGAGGGCCCCCCTCCCCCTCGGGGGGGTTATTGGGGTGAAATCAAACTGTCAGCATTCGTAGAAAGATTTGCTGGAGGTGGCAGATAACTTAAAACGTGAAATAATTGAGCAGGCCTTTCTCAGTTCCTCCATCTTATCAATGCGACTCGGAGATAAAGGTAACATATCCAGCCCAGCTTGCTGTTGCAGTTTTTGCAGCTGAAGTCCTGCACCATGTGACGGCCGGTGAACATGACCCGGTCCTGGACTTCACTGTATTGCAAGTTTACCACCTGCAGGGGAGAAGAGAAGAGAAAGAGAAACTTTAGTGGAGACGTCATCATGGAGGGGCGGAGACACACAATGTACGGGACAAGAGATCACCTAGAGGGGCGGAGACACACAATGTATGGGACAAGAGATCACCTGGAGGGGCGGAGACACACAATGTACGGGAGAAGAGATCACCTGGAGGGGCGGAGACACACAATGTACGGGACAAGAGATCACCTGGAGGGGCGGAGACACACAATGTACAGGACAAGAGATCACCTAGAGGGGCGGAGACACACAATGTACGGGACAAGAGATCACCTGGAGGGGCGGAGACACACAATGTACGGGACAAGAGATCACCTGGAGGGGCGGAGACACAATGTATGGGGCAAGAGATCACCTGGAGGGGCGGAGACACAATGTATGGGGCAAGAGATCACCTGGAGGGGCGGAGACACACAATGTACGGGACAAGAGATCACCTGGAGGGGTGGAGACACAATGTATGGGGCAAGAGATCACCTGGAGGGGCGGAGACACAATGTACGGGACAAGAGATCACCTGGAGGGGCAGAGACACAATGTAAGGGACAAGAGATCACCTGGAGGGGCGGAGACACACAATGTACGGGACAAGAGATCACCTGGAGGGGCGGAGACACAATGTATGGGGCAAGAGATGACCTGGAGGGGCGGAGACACACAATGTACGGGACAAGAGATCACCTGGAGGGGCGGAGACACACAATGTACGGGACAAGAGATCACCTGGAGGGGCAGAGACACACAATGTACGGGACAAGAGATCACCTGGAGGGGCGGAGACACACAATGTACGGGACAAGAGATCACCTGGTGGGGCGGAGACACACAATGTACGGGACAAGAGATCACCTAGAGGGGCGGAGACACACAATGTACGGGACAAGAGATCACCTGGAGGGGCGGAGACACACAATGTACAGGACAAGAGATCACCTAGAGGGGCGGAGACACACAATGTACGGGACAAGAGATCACCTAGAGGGGCGGAGACACACAGTGTACGGGACAAGAGATCACCTGGAGGGGCGGAGACACACAATGTACAGGACAAGAGATCACCTAGAGGGGCGGAGACACACAATGTACGGGACAAGAGATCACCTAGAGGGGCGGAGACACACAGTGTACGGGACAAGAGATCACCTGGAGGGGCGGAGACACACAATGTACAGGACAAGAGATCACCTAGAGGGGCGGAGACACACAATGTATGGGACAAGAGATCACCTGGAGGGGCGGAGACACACAGTGTACGGGACAAGAGATCACCTGGAGGGGCGGAGACACACAATTCACCATTAAATCGCTATCCCGACATAAAAAAACCTCAGAACATCCCAACTTCCCCGTGTCATGTAAATCACCACAACGTCTTCTCACACAACCCCGCCCCCTTTTTTATAATAAAGTCTTTGCTTTGTCAGTGATAACAAGTAGAAGAAACCCTGATCAAGTCCTCATAACTAAGTGTATGTTGTATCAGTGGAGTCACTAGGGTTGGTGTCCCCTTGGGCAGTAAAACATGGTGTCACCCCCCCTCCTGTCTAGGCTGTCCAACACCATGCAGGCAGAGCACGGTCACGGGGCGCACCCCAAACCAGCCCCTGTAAATGATAGTATAGGGTGGTATAGTGGCAGGTTGGGGTGGTATAGGGCAGGTTGAGGTAGCATATGGCAGGTTAGGATGTTACAGGGCATGTTGGGGTAGTACAGGGCATGTTGGGGTAGTACAGGGCAGGTTGGGGTGGCACAGGGCAGGTTGGGGTGGCACAGGTCAGGTTGGGGTGGTATAGGGCAGGTTGGGGTGGCACAGGGCAGGCTGGGGTGGTACAGGGCAGGTTAAGGTGGTATAGGGCATGTTGGGGTAGTATAGGGCAGGTTGGGGTGGCACAGGTCAGGTTGGGGTGGTATAGGGCAGGTTGGGGTGGCACAGGGCAGGCTGGGGTGGTACAGGGCAGGTTAAGGTGGTATAGGGCATGTTGGGGTAGTACAGGGCAGGTTGGGGTGGCACAGGTCAGTTTGGGGTGGCATAGGGCAGGTTGGGGTGGCACAGGGCAGGCTGGGGTGGTACAGGGCAGGTTGAGGTGGAACAGGGCAGGCTGGGGTGGCACATGGCAGGTTAAGGTGGTATAGGGCATGTTGGGCTGGTACAGGGCAGGTTGGGCTGGCACATGGCAGGTTGGGGTGGTACAGGGCAAGTTAGGATGATATAGGGCAGGTTGGGGTAGCACAGGGCGGGCTGGGGTGGTATAGGGCAGGCTGGGGTGGTACAGGGCAGGCCGGGGTGGTACAGGGCAAGCCGGGGTGGTACAGGGCAGGATGGGGTGGTACAGGGCAGGTTGGGGTGGTACAGGGCAGGATGGGGTGGTACAGGGCAGGCCGGGGTGGTACAGGGCAGGCCGGGGTGGCACAGGGCAGGATGGGGTGGTACAGGGCAGGCTGAAGTGGTACAGGGCAGGCTGAAGTGGTACAGGGCAGGATGGGGTGGTACAGGGCAGGCCGAAGTGGTACAGGGCAGGCTGGGGTGGTACAGGGCAGGTTGGGGTGGTACAGGGCAGGCTGAAGTGGTACAGGGCAGGATGGGGTGGTACAGGGCAGGCCGGGGTGGTACAGGGCAGGCCGGGGTGGTACAGGGCAGGCCGGAGTGGTACAGGGCAGGCCGAAGTGGTACAGGGCAGGCCGGGGTGGTACAGGGCAGGTTGGGGTGGTACAGGGCAGGCCGGAGTGGTACAGGGCAGGCCGGGGTGGTACAGGGCAGGTTGGAGTGGTACAGGGCAGGCCGGAGTGGTACAGGGCAGGATGGGGGTGGTACAGGGCAGGCTGGAGGGGTACAGGGCAGGCCGGGGTGGCACAGGGCAGGCCGAAGTGGTACAGGGCAGGTTGGGGTGGTACAGGGCAGGCCGGAGTGGTACAGAGCAGGTTGGGGTGGTACAGGGCAGGCCGGAGTGGTACAGGGCAGGATGGGGTGGTACAGGGCAGGCCGGAGTGGTACAGGGCAGGATGGGGTGGTACAGGGCAGGTTGGGGTGGTACAGGGCAGGATGGGGTGGTACAGGGCAGGATGGGGGTGGTACAGGGCAGGATGGGGTGGTACAGGGCAGGCCGGAGTGGTACAGGGCAGGATGGGGTGGTACAGGGCAGGTTGGGGTGGTACAGGGCAGGCCGGAGTGGTACAGGGCAGGATGGGGTGGTACAGGGCAGGATGGGGTGGTACAGGGCAGGCCGGAGTGGTACAGGGCAGGATGGGGTGGTACAGGGCAGGATGGGGTGGTACAGGGCAGGCCGGAGTGGTACAGGGCAGGATGGGGTGGTACAGGGCAGGTTGGGGTGGTACAGGGCAGGATGGGGTGGTACAGGGCAGGATGGGGTGGTACAGGGCAGGATGGGGTGGTACAGGGCAGGTTGGGGTGGTACAGGGCAGGATGGGGTGGTACAGGGCAGACCGGGGTGGTACAGGGCAGGTTGGGGTGGTACAGGGCAGGTTGGGGTGGTACAGGGCAGGTTGGGGTGGTACAGGGCAGGATGGGGTGGTACAGGGCAGGATGGGGTGGTACAGGGCAGGCCGGGGTGGCACAGGGCAGGCCGAAGTGGTACAGGGCAGGTTGGGGTGGTACAGGGCAGGCCGGAGTGGTACAGAGCAGGTTGGGGTGGTACAGGGCAGGCCGGAGTGGTACAGGGCAGGATGGGGTGGTACAGGGCAGGCCGGAGTGGTACAGGGCAGGATGGGGTGGTACAGGGCAGGTTGGGGTGGTACAGGGCAGGATGGGGTGGTACAGGGCAGGATGGGGGTGGTACAGGGCAGGATGGGGTGGTACAGGGCAGGCCGGAGTGGTACAGGGCAGGATGGGGTGGTACAGGGCAGGTTGGGGTGGTACAGGGCAGGCCGGAGTGGTACAGGGCAGGATGGGGTGGTACAGGGCAGGATGGGGTGGTACAGGGCAGGCCGGAGTGGTACAGGGCAGGATGGGGTGGTACAGGGCAGGATGGGGTGGTACAGGGCAGGCCGGAGTGGTACAGGGCAGGATGGGGTGGTACAGGGCAGGTTGGGGTGGTACAGGGCAGGATGGGGTGGTACAGGGCAGGATGGGGTGGTACAGGGCAGGTTGGGGTGGTACAGGGCAGGATGGGGTGGTACAGGGCAGACCGGGGTGGTACAGGGCAGGTTGGGGTGGTACAGGGCAGGATGGGGTGGTACAGGGCAGGTTGGGGTGGTACAGGGCAGGATGGGGTGGTACAGGGCAGGTTGGGGTGGTACAGGGCAGGATGGGGTGGTACAGGGCAGACCGGGGTGGTACAGGGCAGGTTGGGGTGGTACAGGGCAGGATGGGGTGGTACAGGGCAGGTTGGGGTGGTACAGGGCAGGATGGGGTGGTACAGGGCAGGTTGGGGTGGTACAGGGCAGGATGGGGTGGTACAGGGCAGGCCGGAGTGGTACAGGGCAGGTTATAACTCTATGTAGTGACACTGTGCAGTGTGCTGAGTATCTTACTGTACATATCATGCCTCATGCCTGCAGATGAAGACTCAGGCGGGGATGCTGTGTCCTCGCCTCTATGTGCTTCAGCTGCGGGATCAGCCATAGTGAAGGAGTCTGTGGGAGGAGTGGAGGAGGCAGCCACACCCCCAGCTCCGCCTACCAACTTGGGCTCACTTGGGGATATTAGAGTGAGTGAGGAGTGTTACAGGCAGTCTCCCCCTCATGGCTGGATGCCGTACTCCCACCGCTCCGCTACAATACAGTAATACAAAGCAATACAGTACAGTGTTTAGCGGCGGCCCCGGTGTCACCCCTCTGGCGGGTGTCACCTGGTGCGGCCCCCCCCCCCCCCCATAGCAACGCCACTGTATTATATGATCCATCACTCTCAGGAGGAATCCAACGTGTGACACGGCTCCGTATAGCAGTGTGTGCAGCAGGAAATCCCTTCCCCCTGCCTGTCTGCCTCCTGTGTATTGGCACATAAGGAAGAGAGCGATGCACACAGGAAGTGAAGGTGAAAGGAGGAAGTGGTGATGTCATGTGACCTCGTCTTCTCCTCAGAACACACCGCTACTGAACACGTGTGTCTCTCTATGTCCATTACAACATACAACTACCAGATCACAACTCTGACACCTCACTAAAGGATATATATATATATGTATACCACAAATACAACAACCTTCTCATCACTTCAAGTGCTTCTAAGGCCCCTTTCACACTTGTGAGACTCGGGACTTCAAAGTCACATGACAAGTCGTACCCCTCGAGTTCCAATGAGCCCCATTCATATCGGTGTAACTTCAAAGTAGTCCCTGCACTACTTTGATCCGACATGAGGTCCATAGACACAGGCATTGCTTCAAGTCGCGTCAAAATCGCAGCAAAATCGTGCGACTTTCTGTGAAAGGATCCTAAAGCCTCAAGGTTTTTCACCTTAGTGCATTCTTTGCATTAAAGTGATACTAAAGTAGGGCGGCACAGTGGTGTAGTGGGGGGCACAGTGGTGTAGTGGGCAGCACAGTGGTGTAGTGGGGGGCACAGTGGTGTAGTGGGCGGCACAGTGGTGTAGTGGGTGGGCACAGTGGTGTAGTGGGCGGCACAGTGGTGTAGTAGGCGGCACAGTGGTGTAGTGGGACGGGCACAGTGGTGTAGTGGGGGGCACAGTGGTGTAGTGGGCGGCACAGTGGTGTAGTGGGGCGGCACAGTGGTGTAGTGGGCGGCACAGTGGTGTAGTGGGCGGCACAGTGGTGTAGTAGGTGGCACAGTGGTGTAGTGGGGCGGCACAGTGGTGTAGTGGGCGGCACAGTGGTGTAGTAGGCGGCACAGTGGTGTAGTGGGGCGGCACAGTGGTGTAGTAGGCGGCACAGTGGTGTAGTGGGGGGCACAGTGGTGTAGTGGGGGGCACAGTGGTGTAGTGGGCGGGCACAGTGGTGTAGTGGGTGGGCACAGTGGTGTAGTGGGGGGCACAGTGGTGTAGTGGGCGGCACAGTGGTGTAGTGGGGCGGCACAGTGGTGTAGTGGGCGGCACAGTGGTGTAGTAGGCGGCACAGTGGTGTAGTGGGACGGGCACAGTGGTGTAGTGGGGGGCACAGTGGTGTAGTGGGGGGCACAGTGGTGTAGTGGGCGGCACAGTGGTGTAGTGGGGCGGCACAGTGGTGTAGTGGGACGGGCACAGTGGTGTAGTGGGCGGCACAGTGGTGTAGTGGGGCGGCACAGTGGTGTAGTGGGCGGCACAGTGGTGTAGTAGGCGGCACAGTGGTGTAGTGGGGCGGCACAGTGGTGTAGTGGTTAGCACTCTCGCCTAGCAGTAAAAATCCCAACCACGACACTAACTGCATGGAGTCTGCATGGGGTGGGGTGGCACCCGGCCCGCCACCGCTGAATGCGGGCACCTGGCACCGTGGAAATTTTCGCTGCTGTCCCTTTCATTGGACAATGGCGAGCGCCCAGTATCACAGGGCTGGATGGGGGCGGGAACCGCAGGAGTTGACTTTTTCATTAAACAGCAGGTGATTGGTTGCTGGACAATCCTAGCAACCAATCACCAGCTTGTTAATGTGAAAAGTTCACTTCTGTAGTTCCCGCCCCCATCCAGCTCTTTGATGCCGATCTCAGATGCTCTGCTTGCTGTACAAGGTAAGAGTTCTACTTACACAGTGTGTGTGGTGGGGTGCAGGGGACAGAGGGCACTGCAGTGGGGGGGTGCATTGCTCGGCACTGGTGAGGCTGCATAGATGTAAGTAGGAAGGCTCTCTACGGACTCTGATGTAAGGGGGGTGGGATCTCTGCGGACCCTGATATAATGAGGGGGGCTCTGGAGGCCCTGATGTAAGGGGGGTGGGCTCTCTGAGAACCCTGATGTAAGGGGGGTGGGCTCTCTGGAGACCCTGATGTAAGGGGGGTGGGCTCTCTGAGAACCCTGATGTAAGGGGGGTGGGCTCTCTGGAGACCCTGATGTAAGGGGGGTGGGCTCTCTGAGAACCCTGATGTAAGGGGGGTGGGCTCTCTGAGAACCCTGATGTAAGGGGGGTGGGCTCTCTGAGAACCCTGATGTAAGGGGGGTGGGCTCTCTGAGAACCCTGATGTAAGGGGGGTGGGCTCTCTGGAGACCCTGATGTAAGGGGGGTGGGCTCTCTGAGAACCCTGATGTAAGGGGGGTGGGCTCTCTGAGAACCCTGATGTAAGGGGGGTGCGCTCTCTGAGAACCCTGATGTAAGGGGGGTGGGCTCTCTGAGAACCCTGATGTAAGGGGGGTGGGCTCTCTGAGAACCCTGATGTAAGGGGGGTGGGCTCTCTGGGGACCCTGATGTAAGGGGGGCTCTGGGGACCCCGATGTAAGAGGGGGTGGGCTTTCTGGGGACCCTGATATAATGAGGGGGCTCTGGGGACCCTGATGTAAGTAGGGAGGCTCTCTAGAGACCCTGATGTAAGGGGGGCTCTGGGGACCCCGATGTAAGAGGGGGTGGGCTCTCTGGGGACCCTGATATAATGAGGGGGCTCTGGGGACCCTGATGTAAGTAGGGAGGCTCTCTAGAGACCCTGATGTAAGGGGGGCTCTGGGGACCCCGATGTAAGAGGGGGTGGGCTCTCTGGGGACCCTGATATAATGAGGGGGGCTCTGGGGACCCTGATGTAAGTGGGAATCCACACTCAGAGATACTGTACACCCACACGTATATTATATACATGTGTATGACTTTCTTTACTTCACTACTATGGGCTCTAGCCCCAGATCTTTTGTAGACTTGGCAACGCCCCCTGCTGGGAGGTTAATTTGCTTCTGTATAAAATTGGCCCCAGTATATGAATGTCAGTAAGCTCCTTGGGGGCGGGGACTGATGTGAATATACAATGTATATGTAAAGCGCTGTGTAAATTGACGGCGCTATATAAGTATCTGAAATAAATAAAATAGTCCTTTTTTTTTGTTAAAGTGGTTATAAACTCTGTTACACCTCAACCTCCAGGTAAGCCTGTAATAAAGGCCTATAATAAGGCTTAGGCCTCATGCACACCAGACGCTGTTAAACTCGTGTTCAGAGGCAGGTGGACACTTTTTTCAGCTGCCCCCTGAACCCATCCAATGTTATCCTATGTGTCCGTGTACACAGTCTCGTTTTTTGGCGTTTTTAGGCAGTTGCGTTTAACCTCGTTTTTCCAGAAGCAAAAAAAATGGGTTCAGACGCAAAAGTTTTCCACGTTTCAGATGCCAAACGCCGGTGCCGCGTTTGCGTTTATAAGTGTTTTTTACAACCCGACTTTGGGGCCCCATATCTCGGGACCACTTGGTGCCAGGAACCCCAAGATACGGGGCCCCAAAGTCGGGTCACAAAATGTCATTCTCTGCTGCAGAAAAGTGCTTGACATTTTGCAACCCGACTTTGGGGCCCCATATCCCGGGGTCACTTGATGCTAGGAACCCCAAATTTGGTGTGCTAACACAGTTGGACTAACACTATAACATATCCAATTTGGGGTTCCTAGCACAAAGTGGCCCCAAGATATGGGGCCCCAAAATGTCATTCTCTGCTGCAGAAAAGTGCTTGACATTTTGCGACCCGAATTTGGGGCCCCATATCTCGGGGCCACTTAGTGCTAGGAACCCCATTTGTATATGTTGTAGTGCTGGTTCCACTGTGTTAGCACACCAAATTTGGGGTTCCTAGCACCAAGTGGACCCGAGATACGGGGCCCCAAAGTCGGGTTGCAAAATGTCATTCTCTGCTTTGCAGATGCAAACGCGGCTAAACGCGGCTAAATGGGCGTTTCTAAACGCCGGTTTCAGCTTTTAAAAACACGTGTTCAGCAGAGTTTGCACCGGCGTCTCGTGTGCATGAGGCCTTACCTGTAGGTACTGTGTATATCTCCTAGACCTGCCTTTACAACCAGCTGCCCCCCCAGACACCCCCCCGCCCCCCCTTATTCTTACCTGAGCCCGATCAAACGATGTGCACGAGCGCAGCGGCTCCCGCCACTGTCTGTCTCCCTTTTGGACAGATTGATAGTAGCAGCAGTGATTGGCTCATGCTGCTGTCAATCAAAATGAGGAGAATCTGAAGTGGGGCGGCATGGGCACCTAATGAAGAGGAGGAGCCTGGAGCAAGGGCGGGGGGACCCCAGAAGAGGAGGATCCGGGCTGCTCTGTGCAAAACCATTACAGAGGAGGGAAGTAAAACATGATTTTTTTTTTTTTTATAAAAATATAACTGCCTAACCACATCCAAAAAAAACATGATATGATGAGGCCATGTACTGTACAGAAGTGCGCTCTGTATATGTAATATTCACCTATATAGACATATGAAGGGATCATGCTTAGTGCGTCCCCATTCACATAATCATCACACTGCCCACCTATCCACCTTGTAGTATTGTTGGTAACAGACCTCCAATAGGATATAATGGACTATAGTAATCAATAGGGATGAGCCGAACACCCCCCGGTTCGGTTCGCACCAGAACCCGCGAACGGACCGAAAATTCGCACGAACGTTAGAACACCATTGACGTCTATGGGACTCGAACGTTCGAAATCAAAAGTGCTCATTTTAAAGGCTAATTTGCATGGTATTGTCCTAAAAAGGGTTTGGGGACCCGGGTCCTGCCCCAGGGGACATGTATCAATGCAAAAAAAACTTTTAAAAACGGCCGTTTTTTCGGGAGCAGTGATTTTAATGATGCTTAAAGTAAAAAAAAAAAAAGTGAAATATTCCTTTAACCACTTGAGCCCCGGACCATTATGCTGCCTAAGGACCAGAGGTCTTTTTCCAATTTGGCACTGCGTCGCTTTAACTGCTAATTGCGCGGTCATGCAATGCTGTACCTAAACGAAATTTGCGTCCTTTTCTTCCCACAAATAGAACTTTCTTTTGATGGTATTTGATCACCTCTACAGTTTTTATTTTTTGCGCTATAAACGGAAAAAGACCGAAAATTTTGAAAAAAAATGATATTTTCTACTTTTTGTTATAAAAAAAATCCAATAAACTAAATTTTAGTCATACATTTAGGCCAAAATGTATTCGGCCACATGTCTTTGGTAAAAAAAATGTCAATAAGCGTATATTTATTGGTTTGCGCAAAAGTTATAGCGTCTACAAACTAGGGTACATTTTCTGTAATTTACACAGCTTTTAGTTTATGACTGCCTATGTCATTTCTTGAGGTGCTAAAATGGCAGGGCAGTACAAACCCCCCCAAATGACCCCATTTTGGAAAGTAGACACCCCAAGGAAATTGCTGAGAGGCATGTTGAACCCATTGAATATTTATTTTTTTTGTCCCAAGTGATTGAATAATGACAAAAAAAAAAAAAAATATTTACAAAAAGTTGTCACTAAATGATATATTGCTCACACAGGCCATGGGCATATGTGGAATTGCACCCCAAAATACATTCAGCTACTTCTCCTGAGTACGGGGATACCACATGTGTGGGACTTTTTGGGAGCCTAGCCGCGTACGGGGCCCCGAAAACCAATCACCGCCTTCAGGATTTCTAAGGGTGTAAATTTTTGATTTCACTCTTCACTGCCTATCACAGTTTCAGAGGCCATGGAATGCCCAGGTGGCACAAAACCCCCCCCAAATGACCCCATTTTGGAAAGTAGACACCCCAAGCTATTTGCTTTGAGGCATGTTGAGTCCATGGAATATTTTATATTTTGACACAAGTTGCGGGAAAGTGACACTTTTTTTTTTTTTTTTGCACAAAGTTGTCACTAAATGATATATTGCTCACACAGGCCATGGGCATATGTGGAATTGCACCCCAAAATACATTTAGCTGCTTCTCCTGAGTACGGGGATACCACATGTGTGGGACTTTTTGGGAGCCTAGCCGCGTACGGGACCCCGAAAACCAATCACCGCCTTCAGGATTTCTAAGGGTGTAAATTTTTGATTTCACTCTTTACTGCCTATCACAGTTTCGGAGGCAATGGAATGCGCAGTTGGCACAAAACCCCCCCAAATGACCCCATTTTGGAAAGTAGACACCCCAAGCTATTTGCTGAGAGGCATGGTGAGTATTTTGCAGCTCTCATTTGTTTTTGAAAATGAAGAAAGACAAGAAAAAACTTTTTTTTTTTTCTTTTTTCAATTTTCAAAACTTTGTGACAAAAAGTGAGGTCTGCAAAATACTCACTATACCTCTCAGCAAATAGCTTGGGGTGTCTACTTTCCAAAATTGGGTCATTTGGGGGGGTTTTGTGCCACCTGGGCATTCCATGGCCTCCGAAACTGTGATAGGCAGTGAAGAGTGAAATCAAAAATTTACGCCCTTAGAAAGCCTGAAGGCGGTGCTTGGTTTTCGGGGTCCCGTACGCGGCTAGGCTCCCAAAAAGTCTCACACATGTGGTATCCCCGTACTCAGGAGAAGCAGCAGAATGTATTTTGGGGTGTAATTTCACATATTCCCATGGCATGTTTGAGCAATATATCATTTAGTGACAACTTTGTGCAAAAAAAAAAAAATTTGTCTCTTTCCCGCAACTTGTGTCGCAATATAAAATATTCCATGGACTCGACATGCCTCTCAGCAAATAGCTTGGGGTGTCTACTTTCCAAAATGGGGTCATTTGGGGGGGTTTTGAACTGTCCTGGCATTTTATGCACAACATTTAGAAGCTTATGTCACACATCACCCACTCTTCTAACCACTTGAAGACAAAGCCCTTTCTGACACTTTTTGTTTACATGAAAAAGTTATTTTTTTTTGCAAAAAAATTACTTTGAACCCCCACACATTATATATTTTTTTAAAGCAAATGCCCTACAGATTAAAATGGTGGGTGTTTCATTTTTTTTTTTCACACAGTATTTGCGCAGCGATTTTTCAAACGCAATTTTTGGGGAAAAAACACACTTTTTTAAATTTTAATGCACTAAAACACACTATATTGCCCAAATGTTTGATGAAATAAAAAAGATGATCTTAGGCTGAGTACATGGATACCAAACATGACATACTTTAAAATTGCGCACAAACGTGCAGTGGCAACAAAATAAATGCATTTTTAAAAGCCTTTAAAAGCCTTTACAGGTTACCACTTTAGATTTACAGAGGAGGTCTACTGCAAAAATTACTGCCCTCGATCTGACCTTCGCGGTGATATCCCACATGCATGGTGCAATTGCTGTTTACGTTTGACGACAGACCGCCGTTTGCGTTCGCCTTAGCCGGAGAGCAGGGGGCGACAGGGGTGCTTTTTTTTTTTTTTCTTTATTATTTTTTTGCTTTTTTATCTTATTTTTAAACTGTTCCTTTCATTTTTTTTTTTTTTAATCATTTTTATTGTTATCTCGGGGAATGCAAATATCCCCTATGATAGCAATAGGTAGTGACAGGTACTCTTTTTTGAAAAAATTGGGGTCTATTAGACCCTAGATCTCTCCTCTGCCCTCAAAGCATCTGATGACACCAAGATCGGTGTGATAAAATGCTTCCCCAATTTCCCAATGGCGCTGTTTACATCCGGCGAAATCTAAGTCATAAAATGCTCGTAGCTTCCGGTTTCTTAGGCCATAGAGATGTTTGGAGCCACTCTGGTCTCTGATCAGCTCTATGGTCAGCTGGCTGAATCACCGGCTGCATTCTCAGGTTCCCTGTTGAGACAGGAGAGCCAGAGAAAAACACGGAAGACGGTGTGGGGGGGGGGGCATTCCCTCCCACGGCTTGTAAAAGCAGTCTAGAGGCTAATTAGCCACTAGGATTGCTTTTACATGAAAGCCGACCGCTGGCTGAAAAGAATGATACCAAGATGATACCTAAACCTGCAGGCATCATTCTGGTATAACCATTCAAAGTCGTGAATGGCGTACCTGAAGACAAAAAAATGGTTAACAATAAAGCACAGTAAACAGTAAAGTATAAATAATTACATACCTGAAAAGCAAACATGATAAAACATAATAACAATAAAACATTGCAGAATAGAATACAGTAAAAAAGAACAGAACAATAGAGAGAGAGAATAGAGAGAGAGAGAACAATAAAACGACAACTATTTTTTTTTATTTTATATTTTTGTTTGTGTTTTTTTTTTTTTTTTACACTTTTTTTGTAACTAACTTTTATAACTGTAACCGGTTCCAGGTTCGGGTCTCTCAAAATGCGATGGCATCTTGGGAGACCCTGTGAAAGTGTGCCTAGTCTGTGCAATGCTGTACCCTACGCTAATACTCAACTAGTGCATGGTAGCGTTCAAAACATTCACCAATGCAAAGACCAGGATTGTCAGGACAGGAGGGACAATAATAGCGGGTGTCACGCCTATATCCGCGCTTGCTGCAGACACAACATCTTTTTTGGGGGGGTTCGTTGGGTAGGGGTACTCGGGAGGACATAAAGAAAATGCCTCTCATGCAGCCGACTGCATTTGGTTGGGGATGTGAATGGGGGAAGTACGGGCGCTGCAGAAGTGGTGGGTTCCCAATTAGGATTGGCGAATGCAGCAGGAAGGGCACTATGGGCACGACGGGCCTGTGTTTGTCTTCTTGGTGGCAGCGGGACACTACGTGTGCTTGCCACCTCACCAGCTTGAACTGCACTTATGGGACTCGCCACGTCACCAAGTGTTACTGCAGTGCTGGTTTGACTACGACCGGGGTGTACTAGGCCGCTGGCGCTTGCCAGTTCAATAAAAAGCTTCCAAAAAAACTGTTAGCGATCGCAGGGATCAGGCCTGACTCTGCGAACGCTGCAGTTATGCGTTTAGTGTTTTGTAAGTGACAGTGATCGATCGATACTGCACTTGGGTGGGCTGGGCTGGGCCGGGCGGAGGGGCAAAACGCAGGTGCTAGCAGGTATCTGGGCTGATCCCGCTAACACTGCGTTTTTGGGAACCCTAAACTGCTGGGGACGCTAGTATAGATCTGATCGGATCAGATATTGATCCGATCAGATACTATACCACTAAGGGAGGTGTACGGTGCGTGCGTGGGTGTTAGCGGTACTGGCGCTAACCTGACGCTGCCTGGGGCCGGTGCTTGCCAGTTCACCAAAATGCTACCAAAAAAACTGTTAGCGATCGCAGGGATCAGGCCTGACTCTGCGAACGCTGCAGTTATGCGTTTAGTGCCTTGTAAGTGACAGTGATCGATCGATACTGCACTTGGGTGGACTGGGCTGGGCTGGGCCGGGCGGAGGGGCACAACGCAGGTGCTAGCAGGTATCTGGGCTGATCCCACTAACACTGCGTTTTTGGGAACCCTAAACTGCTGGGGACGCTAGTATAGATTTGATCGGATCAGATATTGATTCGATCAGATACTATACCACTAAGGGAGGCATATGCTGCGTGCGTGGGTGTTAGCAGTACTGGCGCTAATCTGACGCTGCCTGGGGCGACGCATATCACCGCCGGGCGATCAGGGGGGCTAAACCTTAATTCGGTAATAAACGGCGGGTGCCCTGACACTATAAAAAATAAACGAACTAACCAGCGTCACCCGTAACAATTATACGGTGATCAGTGGTGAAAGGGTTAACTAGGGGGCAATCAAGGGGTTAAAGCATTTATTAGGTAGTATATGGGGGTCCCTGTCGCTATAAAACGCTGACGACGAACCTAAATATTTACCTCACTAACTAGCGTCACCAGCGACACTAATACAGCGATCAGAAAAATGATCGCTTAGTGACACTGGTGATGGGGGGTGATCAAGGGGTTAAAACTTTATTAGGGGGGGTTAGGGGGGTATCCTAGACCTAAAGGGGGCTAACACTAACTGTCCCAACACTGTAACTGTCACAAACTGACACCAATACAGTAATCAGAAAAAAAAAAAAAAAAACTGCTGGTGTCAGTTTGTGACAGGGGGGGGGGGGCGATCGGGGGGGGATCGGGGTGTTTAGTGTGCCTGGCATGTTCTACTGTGTTGTGTAGTGTTGGTGCACTCACATACCTGTCTTCTCTCCTCGGGCCGGAACGGAAATTACCGAACCGAGGAGAGATGACATCATTTCCTTTGCTGCTGTTTAGCATACAGCAGCAAAGGAATGTTCTCATTGGCCGGCGGCGATCGCGAGGGGGGGCCACGAACGGATGGCCTCCCCCTCATCTCCGATCGCCGTGGGAGAAAAGACGACCGCCTCGGGCACCGGGGGGGGGTCCGATCGGACCCCCCACCCGCGGAAGGCAAATCACGTACATGTACGTGATTTTGCCTGTCCGTGCCACCTTGCCGACGTAAATCGGCGTGAGGCGGTCGTCAAGTGGTTAAATATCGTACCTGAGGGGTGTCTATAGTATGCCTGTAAAGTGACGCGTGTTTCCCATGTTTAGAACAGTCCCTGCACCAAATGTCATTTTTAAAGGAAAAAATCTCATTTAAAACTGCTTGCGGGTTTAATGTCATGTTGGGTCCTGGCAATATGGATGAAAATCAGTGAGACAAACGGCATGGGTACCCCCCAGTCCATTACCAGGCCCTTTGGGTCTTGTATGGATATTAAGGGGAACCCCGCACCCAAATTAAAATAAGGAAAGGTGTGGGGCCACCAGGCCCTATATACTCTGAACAGCAGTATACAGGCGGTGCAAACAAGACAGGGACTGTAGGTTTGTTGTTAAGTAGAATCTGTTTGTCATTTTGAACGGGTACATTTTTAACGTGTTTAGCTCCAGCCAAAAAATCTTTTTTAAGCTTTTTGGAAAACATAGGGAAGGGTTATCACCCCTGTGACATTTGTTTTGCTGTCTTTCCTCCTCTTCAGAAGATTTCACCTCACTTTTTGTCCCAATGGATTGGAAAGCATCAGTGGAAAGGAGAAATTGTTTTCCCATATTAACTCTTACAGGAGAGAATTTCCCTTCCTAGGGGTAGATTTCATCTCACTTCCTGTTGTCTCCTTCCGTTTGCAAGTAGGAGTCGTTTGTAAGTTAGTTGTTTGAAAGTAGGGTCCTGCCCTATATACTCAGCAGAAATTTGGGCCTTAGGTGTTGTTGTGGCCACAACACTGTAAGCCCTCACAGGGCCCTGCTGTGAAATATTAGATCAAGAATTGTAATTACATGTCCCTGTTGAACAGGGGCTGAAAAACTGGGCCCTTGGTGGTGGTGCTGGTGCCACAACACTGCAACCCCTCACAGACACTCTAGCTGGAATGCAGAAATGAGCCCTGCTGCAAAGTATTGCATCAAAAATTGTAATTACACGCCCCTGTTAAACAAGGGCTGAAAAATTGGGCCTTAGGCACTGGTGGTGGCGCCCAGAACCAAAAATGTTCTTACAAGCTATCAGCGTGATGATTGAGGAGGAAGAGGATAATTACTCAGGGATAGTCACTCAGCATCAGCATAGGCAGTCTTTGAAGGGATCTGAGATTTCAAAAAAAATTATTCGGTTGCATCAGCATCAGGTGCTTGGTAGCTGGTGGTGATCCAAGACTCATTCATTTTTATGAAGGTCAGTCGATCGACCGAGTCAGTGGACAGACGCACCCTGTGATCGGTTACCACGCCTCCAGCAGCACTGAATGTGCGTTCCGAAAGAACGCTGGATGCAGGACAGGCCAGTAGCTCAATTGCATACTGTGCAAGCTCTGGCCAGTGATCCATCCTCAAGACCCAGTAACCCAGAGAATTTTCGGTGGGAAAGGTGTCCAAGTCTGATCTTGCCCCTAGGTATTCCTGCACCATGTAAAACAGACACTGGCGATGGTTGCTGGAACCGATCATACCTTGGGGCTGCAGACCAAAAAATAGTCTGAACGCATCGTTCAGACGGCCACCTTCTCCACCGCTCCTTCTTTGACTGACCGAAGCCTCAGCAACACGTTGTCCAGAAACAGGAGTTTGTAACCTCCCAGTCTGGGAACGCGTTGCACAGACCTTTCTGCAAGGCCTCCCGAAGATGTTTCATCCTCTGCTCCCTCTGCGATGGCAAAATAAGGTCCGCAACCTTACCCTTGTAACGTGGGTCAAGGAGGGTTGCCAGCTAGTATTGGTCCTTCTCCTTGATACCAGGAATACGAGGATCCTTACGCAAGCTTTGCAGGATCAGGGAGGCCATGCAGCGTAGGTTTGCTGAGACATTCGGTCCGGAGTCCTCTGGGTCACTAAGGACGACATGGTCCACAGCCACCTCCTCCCAGCCACGTACATGTCCATGTGTTTCTTGGGACTGATCCCTTAAAGACTGCTGCTGATGCTGAGTGCCAGGCTCCACCTCCATACTGACACAATCTTCCTCCTCCTCGTCCTCTTCCTGTGTGATCGGCGGGCACGCAGGAACGTTGTGTGGATAAAGGGGGCCTTGAGAGCTAAGGAAGTCCTCCTCTTCCTGCCTCTGTTCTGCCTCAAGTGCCCTGTCCATTATTCCACGCAGCGTGTGCTCCAACAGGTGGACAAGGGGGACAGTGTCACTGATGCATGCACTGTCACTGCTCACCATCCTCGTGGCCTCCTCAAATGGTGACAGGACAGTGCATGCATCCCTGATCATGGCCCACTGGCGTGGGGAAAAAAAACCAAGCTCCCCTGACCCTGTCCTGGTGCCATAGTCGCACAGGTACTCATTGATGGCCCTCTGCTGCGTGTGCAGCCGCTGCAGCATGGCCAACGTTGAGTTCCACCTGGTGGGCATGTCACAGATTAGGCGGTTCTTGGGCAGGTTAAACTCCTTTTGGAGGTCCGTCAGCCGAGCACTGGCATTATATGACCGGCGGAAATGCCCACAGACTTTCCCGGCCTGCCTCAGGACATCCTGTAAGCCCGGGTACCTGCCCAAGAACCGCTGCACCACCAAGTTAAGGACGTGAGCCAAACAGGGCACATGGGTCATTTGTCCCTGTCGGAGGGCAGAGAGGAGGTTGGTGCCATTGTCGCAAACCACCATTCCTGCCTTAAGCTGGTGTGGCATCAACCACCTCTGAACCTGCCCCTGCAGAGCTGACAGAACCTCTGCCCCAGTGTGGCTCCTGTCCCCCAAGCACACCAGCTCAAGCACCGCATGGCATCTTTTGGCCTGCGTACTTGCGTAGCCCCTTGAACGGCAACAGAGCACCGCTGGTTCCGAGGAAAAAGCACAGGAAGAGGCCATGGAGGAAGAAGAAGAGGAGGGGGTGGAGGAGAGAGGTGTGTCACAATCATTAGTAGTGGCATTTTGGAGGCGTGGTGGCGGAACAACCTCCAACACTACTGCACCTTGTCCTGCATCCTTCCCAGCTGCCAGCAGAGTCACCCAATGCGCCGTGAAACTTAAGTAACGTCCCTGTCCATGCCTGCTGGACCATGAGTCAGCGGTAATATGCACCTTACCGCTGACCGCCCTGTCCAGCGAGGCATGGACATTGCCTTCCACATGCCGGTAGAGAACCGGAATCGCTCTCCATGAGAAAAAGTGGCGTTTGGGTACCTGCCACTGAGGAACCGCACATTCCACAAACTCAGGGAAGGGGGCAGAGTCTACCAACTGAAAAGGCAGCAGTTGAAGTGCTAGCAATTTTGCCAAGCTAGCATTCAACCGCTGGGCATGTGGATGGCTGGGAGCGAACTTCTTTCGGCGGTGCAGCAGCTGGGGCAGGGAAATTTGGCTGGTACAATCTGATGTCGGTGTACCAAAAGCAGATTGCCCACAAGTACTTGGCTGTGACACACCTAATTCTACACCTTCATTCCTCTCAGTGCAGGTCTCAGAGAGGACTGGAGGTCTAGTGGGGTTGGAGATCTCAGCTGATGAGGAGCAAGGAGAGGTCCTCTTTGTTCTTGGTGTGGGTCTTTTAGGTACGCTTGCCAACGAACTGCATGGCAGGTCAACATATGTCTGGTCAAGCATGTGGTACCCAAGCGGGAGATGTTTTGGCCACGCGAGATACGCTTGAGACATATGTTGCAAATAGCAGCGGTACGATCTGATGCACTCGTCTCAAAAAAGGCCCACACCAAAGAACTTTTTGAATAACGCGCAGAGACTGCAGCGCCCTGCACATGCGGAGCTTTGGGGTGTGATGCAGTCAGTGTGCTGCCCTTAGGCTGGCCCCTGGAGGGCATCCTGCCTCGTTGGTGATGTGCCGCCTCCTCCTCCTCTCTCCTATCAGGCACCCACGTTGAGTCAGTGACCTCATCATCCCCTCCCCCCTCATCACTGGAGCAAACCTGCTGCAGCAGGGGGAGCATGACTGCCAGATTGCTGTCCTTCTTGGGCACCCCCTCTGTCCGTGCTCACGTTACTGCCTTCATATAGCTCAGTATCGTCATCAGAGCCTTCCAAACGCTGGGCATCCTCCTGGAGCATGTACCCAACACTGTGGTCAAACAGTTCGAGGGACTCCTCAGGAGGACATGGTGGGGCTAGGGAAGGAGTCACTGATGACATTGAGCCAAGGGAAGAGGCGGCTGCTTTGCCAGACAAAGTACCCTGGGCATGGGTGAGAGAGGATGAGGAGGATGAGGACGGCTTGGTCATCCACTCGACCAAGTCTTCCGCATGTTGCGGCTCAACACGGCCAGCTGCCGAAAAAAAGGCCAAGCGTGTCCCATGGCCACATGCTGATGAGGATGCACCGTCTCCACGATCAGCACTAGACACAGAGCCTGCTTGCCCTCTCTTATTGGCTTGTGACTGTCTGCCTCTCCTTCTTGGCCTTCCAGACATACTAATGGCCTGTAGCTGCACTAAGCTGGGATATGTATGTATATATATATATATATATATATATATATGTACTGCTACTGCAGCTAGCAAAATCAGCTGCCTGCCTATAGTATGAGAACACCACCAACCTTCTACAGGTAGCTTTAGCTGAACACTGTGAGCAGGACGCACCCCACTAACTTGTAGGTTTAGCTGAACACTGTGAGCAGGACGCACCCCACTAACTTGTAGGTTTAGCTGAACACTGTGAGCAGGACGCACCCCACTAACTTGTAGGTTTAGCTGAACACTGTGAGCAGGACGCACCCCACTAACTTGTAGGTTTAGCTGAACACTGTGAGCAGGACGCACCCCACTAACTTGTAGGTTTAGCAGAACACTGTGAGCAGGACGCACTACACTAACTGTAAATAGTCTAGCTGCCTGACTGTGGTACTAATAGGATCAAAAGAACACCAGTAATTTTCTTTAAAATACTGTAACAAGACAAGCCTGCCTGTCAGTAGGAATATAACAGGAACGGATCTAGCTAAACTGAATACAGTGTATATATATATATACAACACCTGGGATGCATATATATACACAATACACTGTAAGTGCAGCTAACTGACTGACTGTTCTGCCTAATCTATCTAACTCAAATGAAATGACACTGTCTCTCTCTCTCTCTCTCTCTATCTCTTTCAACGCCGGAACACACACTACACAGGGCCGCCGTGCAGGTGGCCTTATATAGTGTGGGGTGTGTACTAAATCCCCTGAGCCATAATTGGCCAAAGCCTCTTTAGCTTTGGCCAATTACGGTTCTCTGTTCAGACGGCGCTGTGATTGGCCAAGCATGCAGGTCATAGTGCATGCTTGGCCAATCATCAGCCAGCAATGCACTGCGATGCCGCAGTGAATTATGGGCCATGACGCACTACACGAATTTGGCGCGAACGGCACATAACGTTCGGAATTCGGCGAACGACCAAACAGCCAATGTTCGAGTTGAACGTGGGTTCGACTCGAACACGAAGCTCATCCCTACTCATAACTAAGATCCTCCAGACCCTTTATTAGCTTTGTTGCCCTTCTTTGTAGTCGCTCCATTTCCAGTACATCCTTCCTGAGGACTGGTGCCCAGAACTGGACAGCATACTCCAGGTGCGGCCGGACCAGAGTCTTGTAGAGCGGGAGAATTATTGTTTTATCTCTGGAGTTGATCCCCTTTTTAATGCCAATATTCTGTTTGCTTTGTTAGCAGCAGCTTGGCATTGCATGTCATTGCTGAGCCTATCATCTACTAGGACCCCCAGGTCCTTTTCCATCCTAGATCCCCCCAGAGGTTCTCCCCCCAGTCTATAGATTGCATTCAGATTTTTACCACCCAAATGCATTATTTTACATTTTTCTACATTGAACCTCATTTGCCATGTAGTTGCCCCTCCCCCATTCATTTGTTCAGGTCTTTTTGCAAGGTTTCCACATCCTGCGGAGAAGTTATTGCCCTGCTTAGCTTAGTATCGTCTGCAAATACAGAGATTGAACTGTTTATCCCATCCTCCAGATCGTTTATGAACAAATTAAATAGGATTGGTCCCAGCACAGAACCCTGGGGAACCCCACTACCCACCCCTGACCATAATGGCTGCTGAAATACCAGGGAACAGTGAGTAATCTATACACAGACAGAGCGATCGTATGGGCAGTATTCATGGGGTACCTAGAGGTTCTGGGACACAGTGGTCTAGTACTGGCCGGATCGGATGTCTATTATGCTGCCAGATATGTTGGAGCTCATATCCTTTGAAGCTCATGTCCTTTGATGTCCTAGTAGTGACTATTTCTGTGCCAGTCACCTTTGAAACCAAGTGGAGCAAGCTGTGAATATCACTTTTATTCCTTATAAGGTGTTGAATAACGATATATACCGTAGCAGATTGCTGGATATCATCTTGGCACCCGCTGCGTCTGTGTGTTTAGAACCTACAGATACTTACCATTACCTGGGATTCGGGACTGGATGAGGACTTACTGTGGTTTTTTGTCTTGTTACAGGACTAACAGCGGGGCTCAATTTCATGAATGAGACTTTCCATCCACCCCCGGGTGCAGCCGTCTGTCAGATTGCATTTGCCCCCATAGTGGCTTTAAGGTGCAGCGCTCTCCTCTCAGCTGCTTGGGTGGATGTCTGAACCCCCATTGTTGAAGGAACTCTCTCTGCAGGTGTAGTCACCAGGGGTTTGTTTCATCTCTGTGAGGGGTTAGCAGAATAGCTGCACATTCTCAGCTCCTCGGGGAGGCAGTTCATAGGTCTAGGGGGTGAGGGAATTGGTGGGGTTTGTAGGGTTTTCTGTGAGGGAGGTGGGGGAGGAATAGGACTGGGAAGTGCTGTTTTTATATGTACTATTTTTGCAAATGATTAATAAATGTGAGGAGGTAGCCTTTTGGGTGTACACAATTTTTTTGTTTTTTCGTTTCTACCATAACCTAGATTGTCCCTTCCCATGACCAAGCTCCTCCATCCCCCATAACTGAGGTCTTCCATCCCCCCATAACTAAGCTCCTCCATCCCCCATAACCAAGCTCCTCCATCCCCCATAACTGAGGTCTTCCATCCCCCCATAACCAAGCTCCTCCATCCCCCATAACCGAGCTCCTCCATCCCCCATAACTGAGGTCTTTCATCCCCCATAACCAAGCTCCTCCATCCCCCATAACTGAGCTCCTCCATCCCCCATAACTGAGGTCTTCCATCCCCCATAACTGAGGTCTTCCATCCCCCCCATAACCAAGCTCCTCCATCCCCCATAACTGAGGTCTTCCATCCCCCCCATAACCAAGCTCCTCCATCCCCCATAACTGAGGTCTTCCATCCCCCCATAACCAAGCTCCTCCATCCCCCATAACTGAGGTCTTCCATCCCCCCCATAACCAAGCTCCTCCATCCCCCATAACCAAGCTCCTCCATCCCCCCATAACCAAGCTCCTCCATCCCCCATAACTGAGGTCTTTCATCCCCCATAACTGAGCTCCTCCATCCCCCATAACTGAGCTCCTCCATCCCCCATAACTGAGGTCTTCCATCCCCCCATAACCAAGCTCCTCCATCCCCCATTACCAAGCTCCTCCATCCCCCCATAACCGAGCTCCTCCATCCCCCATAACTGAGGTCTTTCATCCCCCATAACCAAGCTCCTCCATCCCCCATAACTGAGCTCCTCCATCCCCCATAACTGAGGTCTTCCATCCCCCCATAACCGAGCTCCTCCATCCCCCATAACTGAACACCCCCAGCCCCATAACTTAGGTCCTCCATCCCCCATAACTGAACTTCCCCAACCCCCATAACTGAGGTCCTCCAGCCCCCTTTTTAGCTTTGTTGCCCTTCTCTGGACTCTCTCCATTACCAGCACATCCTTCCTGAGGACTGGTGACCAGAACTGGATGGAATACTCTAGATGCGGATGGAATAGATTTTTATAAAGTAGTAGAATTATAGTGTAGCACCCTGGGGTTTAGACAGGGTTGCTAACTGTCAGAAACCATGAAATCAGACTGAGACAGAAGTATAGTTAAATCACACTTGTTTACTAATAAAAGTAAAAAGAACAAATGTAGCCAAAGTTCAGTAACCGGAACAGATGGTTAGCCAAGCCAGAAGTCAGGGATCAATGTAGTATAACAGCAAATACAGGATCTGGAGCCAGAAGGGATGTTAGCAAAGCCAGTCTTTAAACAGGAACGCAGAAGATGTTTCTTGTCATGTTGACCAAGGCGAAGGCAGACATCCTCTGGACTGGATGGCTTAAGTAGGCAGGACTGACGAGCAGGATATCATCAACAGCTGTGGAGAGCTGGCAATTAGCCGACAGCTAAGCGGCCAGCTCAGAGAAGGAAGGACTGAGCCCAGCCCTGACACTAACAAATTTAGTTTGCCAGGTAGTAATTGTCCTGGCTAATTGATAGAAGATACACTGATTCCTCCCTAAATGCTGGAATTACGCACCTTTTCTCTTCTGTCACTAGGTGGCACTGTGGCTGGTGACATTAGATTGACAGGGGCTTAGCAAGGTCAGATCATGAATGGATGGGGTGTCTCAGCCAATTGGCGGGGGTTTCTTTTAGTCCCTTGGCCTGCTGGGAGAGCCTATTTATCTGGAGTCAGGTGATTGGAGTTCTGTGCCACCTGGATGGCTGTCTGGGTGGACGTGTGTTATGTCGCCCCGGGTCGCCAGAAGCCTGAGGCTTATCTTGGGGACATCGGGCTGCTAGGCTGCCTGAGGCCTATCCAGGAGCAGGAGAAGCAGCATAGGGTTGGGACTGCAGGATTGGAATCCAAACGAGTTGAGAAGGTTCAGCCAACGGGGAACCAGTTGTGGTCGAAGGTAGGAGGAAGGAAGCTGTTGCCACTAAGGGACCATCCATCTTACTACCGGAGACTACTGTGAGTGAGCTGGAGCAAGTACCTGAGCGGTTTTCTCACCAGCCGGGGACAGTGAAGAAGTGGGAAAGCATCAGCAAGTGCCAAGCCAGGGACTCAGCAGGATAGCGGGGGTGACGCTTGAGGAGTATTTTGCGGGATAGCTGTGGAAGAGCTCAGGAGATCCGGTGATGACTGAGATCTCCAAAGTCTAGTGAGAGACCAGGAGCTCAGTGATTGAAGACCTACAGTGTGATACTGTGAGATAAGTAAAGGACTGTTCTGTGTTACCAGGAGTTATGTACAACTGTTGCAAGATTAGCTGCCATAGGAGACAGTAGTCCTACCTATACAGAAGTGTTATCTGGCTGGAGGCCTTCCACTGTATAGCTGTCTACCTACAGAAGTCTTGGAGCCTGCCAATTATTGCATCTACTCAAGGGTGTCCTGGCCATAACCAGCTCTCCCCCAGTTCTGTTAAGAGACAATAAATCTCTTGTTTGCATTCAAAAGTGACTGGCGCCCATCATTTCTTCTTGTATCTCACCCACCATGCCTGGTAACAAACTCTACAAGGAAGGATGTCAGCTTTCCCTAACTCTTGAGGTCACCATTAAGCCTCTGGGGCCCCCCGGGACCTTGCTACAATAGTTTTATGTCAACCCCCCTCATAGAATTACAGTTTTTATCTCAATCTCCCCCAAATAGAATTATAGTTTTATCTCTGGAGTAAATCCCATGTATAATGCATACTAAAATTCTGCTGGCCTTGCTTGCTGCAGCTTGGCATTGTCATCTACTAGGACCGTTAGATCTTTCTCCATCCAGGAATCCCCCAGAGGTTCTCCCCCTAGAGAGTATCTTGTATTTATATATTTCTTACTACTTTACATTTCTCTACATTGGACCTCATTTTCCAAATAGTTGCCCCCCCCCGTGATTATTATATTGAGGTCCTCTTGTAGAGTTTCTATATCCTGCTGTGAAGTGATTGTCCTCCTTAGCTTTGTATCCTCAGAAAACACTGAGACTTATTTATCCCATCCTCTATATCATTTATGGACAAGTTACACAGAATTGATCTCAGGACAGATCCTTGGGGGACACCCTGCTCACATCTCCAGACCAATCAAAAGAGACGTCATTAATCCCTACTCTCTGGACACGCCCTCCTATAACCTGGATTCTATCCAGGAACGTACAATCTCAACAATGCCAAGAGACCTCAGTTTTTGAATGAAATTGTGGAGACTCCTTTTGCCCAGAGCTGCATGAGACGGGAGAAGCATTTCCCCCAAAGAGGAAATATGTCAGTCCTCTATACTTTTTATATTGCTGTTATTATAGTTTCAGGTTCAGTTTTCAAAATAAATCGTCTTCATGGATTTGGGAGCTGCACACGGCACGCCCAGTCTGAGCCTTGGCTGGATTACGCTCTCTATACACTGAAGTCGGCCATACATTGGTAGACTTTCCTTCAAACATTTCTGCTTTAAGAGCTTTTTATAATCACAGATGTGAAATTGGCGTTTGTTGTTGATGACGTTGACAAGACAATTCATAGGAGCGGGATGGAACAATTTCTCAAACTCGTTTTTATCAGTGATTGTGATTTTCCTTCCAGAAAGTTCCTTCATTCCAGAATCAAATGTTTTTATGACATTCGGCATGAACATTTGCTGGAAAGTCTCCCGGTGTATGGCGGCCAGCTTCCTGTATTGAGTTTTATTTAGTGGTTTGGTCTCAGTTTGCTCTCCAGGTCCAATAACTGACGCAGAAATCCGCGGTTAGGGATGATTCCTCGCTTGTCCTTCACGGTGTTAATGGCTTCAACCAAAGTCATTCTTTGGTAGATCATTAGATAGGCGAGAACCAATGTGGCCGATCTGCTGACTCCTACCGCACAGTGCACCAGGATCTTCCCTACAGACAATCAGAATAGAGAATTAAAGTCTAACTCTGACCAAAATCAGACTTGACACACACTATATTACCAAAAGTATTGGGACGCCTGCCTTTACACACACACAAACTTTAATGGCATCCCAGTCTTAGTCCGTAGGGTTCAATATTGAGTTGGCTATAACAGCTTCAACTCTTCTGGGAAGGCCGTCCACAAGGTTTAGGAGGGTGTCTATAGGAATGTTTGACCATTCTTCCAGAAGAGCATTTGTGAGGTCAGGCACTGATGTTGGATGAGAAGGCCTGGCTCACAGTCTCTGCTCTAATTCATCCCAAAGTTGTCCTATCTGGTTGAGGTCAGGACTCTGTGCAGGCCAGTCAAGTTTCTTCACCCCAAACTCGCTTATCCATATCTTTTATGGACCTTGCTTTGTGCACTGGTCCAAATCATTTGGTGGAGGAGGGATTATGGTGTGGGGGGTGGGGGGATTATGGTGTGGGGGGTTGTTTTTCAGGGGCTGGGCTTGGCTCCTTAGTTCCAGTGAAGGGAACTCCTAAGGCGTCGGCATACCAAGACATTTTGGGCAATTTCATGCTCCCAACTTTGTGGGAACAGTTTGGGGACGGCCCCTTCCTGTTCTAACATGACTACGCACCAGTGCACAAAGCACTCTTTACACTCCTACTCATCGCTCTCCTCCCCTCATCGCTCTCCTCCCCTCATCGCTCTCCTCCCCTCATCGCTCTCCTCCCCTCATCGCTCTCTTCCCCTCATCGCTCTCTTCCCCTCATCGCTCTCTTCCCCTCATCGCTCTCCTCCCCTCATCGCTCTCCTACCCTCATCACTCTCCTCCCCTAATGTTCTCTACCCATACCACCATCACTCTCCTCCACATTGCTCTTTTTTCCATCTTTCTCCCCCCATCTCTCTCTCTGACTCTCTCTCTCTCTTTCTCTCTCTCTCTTTCTCTCTCTCTCTCTCTCTCTCTCTCTCTCTCTCTCTCCTCCTCCCCCACCTTCACCTATAGGTCAGTTTGGAGAAGCAGACATTGGAAGTGGTGGAGAGCTCCTACATTTTTCTTGCTCTGTAACTGGGAGTCACTTTGGGTGGGGGATTTGTGGAACTCAGCTCACCTTGGAGAGCTCTGGAAACTCTGGGTCCAGCTCCCCCGGCCCCTCCTATGTGTAAATCACCCTGTGTCCATTAGGGGCTCAGGGTGACCTCTTTGGGGGGAAAGCTTTGCTTTTTTGGGCTGAAGTTGGTTACAATTTACCACAGAGGTAACAAAAACATCACAGATGTACAGAAGAAAGTCTAGAGTCATAATGGGGGGATTTGCTAAAACTGGAGCACACAGAATCGGGCACAGCTCATCCATTCAGCTTCCAGGTTTTATTGTCAAGCTTAACTGAACAAGCTGAAGTTAGAAGCTGATTGGCTGTCATGCACAGCTGCACCAGATTCTGTGGGCTCCAGTCTTAGTAAACCCCCACCATGGATGTGGCCGGGGAACCCAGACATATAGGAAGTCTTCTCTAGGACTCGTCTCACCTCTCTCCTTGAGGGCGCGATGGATGAAATCGGCAGCTGCCTGGAAGTGAACGCTCATGTCGAAGATCGGGCTGTCCTGAGCATCAATCCCCATGTACAGAATGTTCATCCCGCGGTAGTATTCCTCTCCTCCTCTCCAGCGACTATGAGCCGCGTTCAGGATGTGAGTGATCCGCAGCTGGAGGAGTTCCCCTTTATTGGCCGCGATCTCCCTAAAGTCATAAGAAGGAGAAGCGGTAATTAGTGTTGTTTGTATTATCATATCATAGAAAGGAATCAGACTGCCAAAAGATAAGATTAAACCCCCGTTCACTTGACAGTTCCAGATCGCATGACAAGTCACACCCCATTGCTGTCAATGGAATTGTTCATACTGGTGGGAGGTGAAGGTGGGAGGAGATGGTGGGATGAGGTGACGGTGGGAGGAGATGGTGGGAGGAGATGTTGGGAGGTGATGGTGGGATGAGATTGTGGGAGGTGATAGTGGGGCATGATGGTGGGTTGAGATGTGGATGGTGGTAGGTGATGGTGGGAGGTGATGGTGGTAGGTAATGGTGGGAGGTAACGATGGGATGAGATGGTGGAATAAAATGGTGGGAGGAGATGGTGGGGGGAGATGGTGGTAGGTAATGGTGGGAGGTGATGATGGGATGAGATGGTGGGAGGTTATAATGAAAGGCGATTATAGGGTGTGATGATGGGATGACATGGTGGGAGGAGATGGTGGGTGGTGATGGTGGGATGAGAAGGTGGGAGGCGTGGTGGGAGGTAATGGTGGGAGGTGATGGTGGGATGAGAAGGTGGGAGGCGGTGGTGGGAGGTAATGGTGGGAGGAGATGGTGGGAGGTGATGGTGGGAGGCAGTGGTGGGAGGAGATGGTGGGATGAGATGGTGGGAGGTGATGGTGGGATGAGATGGTGGTAAGTAATGGTGGGAGGAGATGGTGGGAGGCAGTGGTGGGAGGTAATGGTGGGAGGAGATGGTGGGAGGTGATTGTGGGATGAGATGGTGGGAGGTGATGGTGGGATGAGATGGTGGTAAGTAATGGTGGGAGGAGATGGTGGGAGATGATGGTGGGATGAGATGGTGGTAGGAGATGGTGGGAGGTAATGGTGGGAGGAGATGGTTGGAGGTATTGGTGGGAGGTGATGGTGGGAGGTGATGATGGGATGAGATGGTGGGAGGTTATAATGGAAGGCGATTATAGGGTGTGATGATGGGATGACATGGTGGGAGGTAATGGTGGGAGGTGATGGTGGGAGGTGATGGTGGGAGGCGGTGGTGGGAGGTAATGGTGGGAGGAGATGGTGGGATGAGATGGTGGGAGGCGGTGGTGGGAGGTGATGGTGGGATGAGATAGTGGGAGGTGATGGTGGGATGAGATGGTGGTAAGTAATGGTGGGAGGAGATGGTGGGAGGTGGTGGTGGAGGGTAATGGTGGGAGGTAATGGTGGGAGGAGATGGTTGGAGGTATTGGTGGGAGGTGATGGTGGGAGGCGGTGGTGGGAAGTTATAATGGAAGGTGATTATAGGGTGTGATGATGGGATGTAATGGCGGAAGTGATTGATACTGGAAGATAATTATCATATGACTGGATTTCCTGTCTTATCTCCGGACCTCAGGATGGAGCCTCACATTTGCTCTCTGGGGATAAATCTCGTTACATTTTCTTTGCAATGGATGTTGATGGGAAATATTTTGCATTTAGAAGTCCCGGTGGGGACGGGAGAATGCCGGGGTCCGGTCACTTTACAGTCAAAT
The DNA here is from genome assembly GCF_042186555.1 of Aquarana catesbeiana. Taxonomy (NCBI): domain Eukaryota; kingdom Metazoa; phylum Chordata; class Amphibia; order Anura; family Ranidae; genus Aquarana; species Aquarana catesbeiana. The sequence continues at coordinate 1,003,308 of NC_133326.1, read as the reverse complement.
ACGTAATATCAATTCCAACTTCCAATATCAGAATATTCCATAAGGAAATAGCGATGTGCCAAATGCAGCAACCAATAGCAAGCCATCAGTATTCCAACAACAGATAGACTCAGTGTACTGAAACTTGAATAATATTGGTTACTGCGCCCCAAGTATTTCCTTTCCTTTCATTTTTCTCTATTCAGAATGTAATCATCATGTTGGAATACATACAATATTACGGAAAATTGTTTTCAGATACTTATCGTCAAGCATTTCCTTTGGGTTTGTATATGGATTACTGCCTGCATGAGGCATCTAGTCAATGGCTATTCTGCCCATCTGCAGCCTAAGAAAGAGGATAAGGCAGAGATCCATTCTCTAATGGAGTTGTATGCCAGACCAACCTTTAACGCTGATTGTAAAAGCATCCAAGATATTGGCTAGAGCCGGGGACACAGGAGATAAATCTTTTGCTGAGTAGACAAAACAAACTTTCTTCATATCCTCTCATATGTAGCATTCATGAATGATCTTGTAGCCTTCACCAAGATATGAACCACCTCGGAAGAAAATCCTTGCACTTTTAGTCCGGCCTATTCCATAGCCAGGCTAATAAAAGTAGTCTCACTGGATTGGGGTGCTGCCATTGACTTTAGCATAAAAGATCTCGTTTGTTAAGAAATGGGATTGGTAGTGCTGATGACATCTGGAGAAGCAGTGAAAGCCAAGGCCTCCTCAGCAGGTGGAAAGCACCTGTATGGCATGAACGTGTTCTGTCTGAATTTTCAGAAGCACCTTCATAATCAAGGGCACTGGAGGAAGACAAAGACCAGTGGAAAATCCAATGGCACTGTGAGCCCATCTTGTATCACTGAGTCTTCACCTTTGTACCTTGTTACAAATACCGGAAGCTGCACGTTCAGTGGGGTCCCCCTGAGAACTGTTGACTATTGCTGGAATTCCCCATAGAGGCATTACTGGCTGAGATACTCATTATTAGAAAATGATTTGCCTAATTGATCCACTATTGGATTCTGAAGATCCTGAAAGGCTCCAATGGCCTTCATCTGTCTCCTCAGATTATAGAGAGAGACTACCATCTGACGTCAGAATTATTATTATCTCCTGGCACGTCCCAAAAGAGGCACACTGGTGATGTCCAAAGTTCCAAAATCTTCTGATCCATAGACAGCCCATCCCATGACTGAGGAAGGCAAACTGAAATGTGGCCCAAGGCACCACTGGAATGGCCGGTGTAAAAGGTCCCAATGGGGACAATGCAATCCCTCACTGACATGCTGACTCCATGACTGTTTGTACACAAATTTTCTTTTTGGAAATTTTGCAATTTTAAAAAACCACTTGACTTATTCGGGTATCAAATACTATTCCAAGATCCTTCATCGATTGAGAAGAGGTTAACTGCATTCCCTGTTTGTTTATTAGCCGAACGAACTTAGAAAGGACTTCTAGGACAAGGTTGTGATGCTTTGCCAGTTCCAGGCTTGAATGTGCGACAATCAAAAATGTCATCCAAGTAGTGGTAGAGCCGTATCCCCAAAGATGAATTACCGCCACCACTGCCAACATAATCTTCAAAAAGATTCTCGGTGCTGTGCCAATACTAAAAATGACTGACGCCTGAACTAGAGGTGACATCCGGCCACCGGAGATCTCAGATGTCTGGTGTTCTGCACTGATCAGTACATGGGAGTATAAGTCAGCCAGGTCGACTGACACTAACCGGTCTTTCCACTGAACTGTCACCATGACAGACTCCATCTTAAACCTTTTGGTGTGTATGTACACATTCGATTTCTTCAAACCCAGATGGGCCGGGAAGCTCCTGAAGCCTTGGGTTCTAGAGAAAATGGGAAGAAAACTCCCAGATTCTGTTCTTCTGGTGTCTCCGGCACTATTCCATTTTATTTGTTATGCGTAATCTTTCAAGATTTTTTTTCTTCTTGATTTGTTGGTCATGAATGAAATGATTCGGTGGTTGAATTCTCTATTGTACTCTCACCTAACTGCCTTCCAGGCCCACCAGCCTGTGATGTTTGTAGCCCAAGCCCTCAGGAGGCTATCGTGGCTCCCACTGGAAGAGACTGGTTGAGCGCATCAAAGACTTTCCGCAGACAGCTGGCTCTGGACTTGATACCATGTAAAAAGAAACTCCGAGCCGCCTCCGCTGGGATCTGTTAAGTTTATAGCCTGGCCTAAAAGATTTGGCCTCCTGAGCCCCTCTGAAGTTCTACTGACTTCAGCAAAAAGATGGCGGCTTCCTTTTATTAGACTGCAGCCACAGTCCGGACTTTCCTCTTGTCACTCACTGAACTGCGTCGACCATCGTTTTACCAAATAATAACCTCCCATTATGGGGAATGTTACAGAAGGTATGTGTGGAAGCTCCATCCACCCTCCAGTGGTGGAACCACAAAGCTCTTATGGTTGATGACTGAATGCGTCAGCCCTCGTACTGGGTCTATTGAAGCCTCCACCAAAAGTCAACTTCTCCAGAACCATGACACACCCGGCAGGTTCCACTTCTGAACTAGAAGCCGTTCTTAATGCGTTAAACATCAAAGTTATTGTTGTTTCCGGGTGACAAGCTTTGAAATTTGCACACCCGTTTCCTTATCCATTGTCACTTGAGGCAATCCATGCAAATTAAAGGATAAGTTCACCTTACCCATATTCAGGGTGTAACATGTTATGAAAGGACCGGCCCCCGATCCGCCCTCCCCCGCTTTGACAGCCAGCGGGGGATCTTCTCCTCCTGCTAGTGGTCACAATTTAAAAAAAAAACTTCTGTTCTGTGAATGGAAAACTACAAGTCCCAGAAGTCTTAGCGGCTGTTGGCTTGTAGTTCTCAATGAAGTTCTCATTGATTCTTCCTGTCAGCATGTATCGGCTTGCAGGGGTCGCATGTATGTACAGGGGTCACCATTGTGACCAGGCTGTATGCTCCTCCTATTCAGGGGCCCCCCCACCCATACGCCTGGATATGAGAGCAGAGGCATGTAGATAAACCAATCCCTCCAAGTAGCCGCTGCAGGAGAGGAATGGAAGGCATTGGTTCCTCTACATGTCGCCGCCTCCCTATCCCTGTCCTGCTGCTCCGGGCCCCGGTGTGGTTCCCTAGCCCCCTCACCCCTCCCCCACAGTATTGCTGGGTTTTCCCCTCACACCTCCTGGGGCTGCTGCGGGGGATCTGTGAGGATAGAGAGCGTGGAAGGAGCTGCCCCATTCCTTGTCCTAATGAATAGAGTCAGTGATCCATATCGATCACAAATGTGTTTTTTTTTTTTTTTTTTACTCATTCATAGCTGAGGCATAGTAAGCGGTTTCCTATGCTTCAGTTTATGAATGAACGGGAAGCCTCTGTACAGAGCTATTCCTGTTCATTCATTCTGTGCTCGGTCCCTCTCTTTGTCTCAAAAGTGAGACATCGGGGATCTGTTTAGACCCCTCATATTTCACCAAAGCCCCCCAATGGGGGTCTTAAAAAAAATGTAAAAAATTATAAAACTTCAAATTGTAAAAAAATTATAAAAAAAAAACAAAACAACAGAATAAAAAACAACTAACACCAGTGGTGGAACTACCAGGGTCACAAAGGTCGCACTTGTGACTCGGCCCTGGAGTTCCGCCACCATGGGAGGGACCCCAAGACAGTAGGAAGGAGTAATATATGAAAAAATCCGCACAAGAGAAACCAAAAAAGACAAAAAATATATATAATATAATAAAAGGGAACTGCTGCCTCTACAAGTACACCCCCACCTAGGTGGAGTGCAATAGGATGATGATGGAGAATGTAGGTGTGGCGCTGTCTCTTCTAGTATTTATGTCTAAAATTACAAAAAACACAAAAAGTATTATACCCTCTGGCAGTCGTTTGCCAAATGCAATCTTAAAAACCAGGGGGTGTAATACAGTTTGGACACTTCACCCTAATCACTTAAACCTAATCTAGACCATTCAATAGAGGAGTAAGTAGGAAGGAGGCCCCCCGCGGGGCCGTAATAAAGGGCCCCATGAAGAGAGTAAAGGGCCCCGGGATCAGTGGGAAGAGGGAACAAGGGGGCCCTTCATGGTTTCTTGTATCGGGGCCCCTGAAGATTCTAGTTACACCTCTGGTAGGAGGAAGCAGATAGACTGACAGTCTGCAGGAGACCGGCATGGCGCCCCCATCTGCTGATCCCGGTGCAATGCTTTCCCGGCTCCTGCAACAAAATATAATTATTGCACATTTTTTTTTTACCTGCAAAAAGGAAAAAAATCGCATTTATTTATTTTAGTCAAAAGGAGAACTTATCCTTTAACCGCTTAACCACTTCCCGCCCGCCCTATAGCGGATTGACGTCCGGGAAGTGGTTCCGTTATCCTGACTGGGCGTCATATGACGTCCAGCAGGATAACATGCCGCAGCGCGCCCCCGGGGGCGTGCATCGCGGCGATCGGTGGAGCGGTGTGTCAGCCTGACACACCGCTACACCGATCTTTGTAAAGAGCCTCCGGCGGAGGCTCTTTACCACGTGATCAGCCGTGTCCAATCACGGCTGATCACGGTGTCAATGGGAAGAGCCGTTGATCGGCTCTTCCTCACTCGCGCCTGACAGACGCGAGTAGAGGAGAGCCGATCGGCGGCTCTCCTGGCAGGGGGGGTCTGATTGTTTATCAGCGCAGCCCCCCTCAGATCACCACACTGGACCACCAGGGAAGGGGCAACATGGATGGCCAGGTATGTACCCCATGGCCATCCACATGTGCCCAATCTGTGCCAATCAGTGCCCACAAATGGGCACTGATTGGCACCATTATGTCACTGATCTGCCCAGCAATGTTTTAGCAGTGCCACCTGTCATTGCCCATTGGTGCCACCTGTCAGTGCCCATCAGTGCCCACCTATCAGTGCCCATCAGTGCCACACATCAGTGCCACTTATAAGTACCCATCAGTGCCACCCATATGTACCAATCAATGCCACCTACAAGTGCCCATCAGTGCCGCCTATGAGTGCCCATCAGTGCCGCATACCAGTGCCACCTATCAGTGCCCATCAGTGCAGCCATATCAGTGCCCATCAGTGCCCACCTATCAGTGCCCATCAGTGCAGCCATATCAGTGCCCATCAGTGCCGCCTATGAGTGCCCATCAGTGCCACCTATCAGTGCCCATCAGTGCAGCCATATCAGTGCCCATCATTGAAGGAGAAAGCGTACTTATTTACAAAAAATTTTAACAGAAACAAAGAAAAACTTGTTTTTTTTTCGAAATTTTTGGTCTTTTTTTGTTTGTTACGCAAAAAATAAAAACCGCAGAGGTGATCAAATGCCACCAAAAGAAAGCTCTATTTGTGGGAACAAAATGATAAAAAATTTGTTTGGGTACAGTGTCACATGACCGCGCAATTGTCATTCAAATTGCGACAGCGCTGAAAGCTGAACATTGGCCTGGGCGGGAAGGTGTCTCAGTGCCCCCCGGTATTGAAGTGGTTAAGGACCGCCCCAAATACATTGACTGTTGCAAACCCTCGTTTTAAAAAACAAAAACAAACCTCCTCTTCTGGGGTCCCCCGGCGGCTCTCGCGGCTCCTCCCCACATCAGATAACCCCCTAGGAGAAGCGCCCCCGAGTCCATAGACACAGAATGCCGGATTTGCCCCTGGCGCCCGCATCATTGGATTTGATTGACAGCAGCAGGAGCCAATGGCCTCGCTGCTACCAATCTATCCAATCAGGAGCCGAGAACCCCGGGCAGAGGAAGAGCGCGTCTCCAGCGGGGGAATTCCAGGGCTCAGGTGAGTAAAACGGGGGGGAGGGGGCGGTCACTGCCAGGTGTTTTTTCACCTTAATGGATAGGATGCACTGAGGGTTTACAATCACCTACCTGTACGTGTTTCCTGTTGTCGGCTCTGGGGCGAGCAGGAGCCAATCAGTGGGTCCGACGATCGTTCGTAGGAGAGGCAGAACGGCGGTCTGTAAACAAGGGAGATCTGTGATTTCTGCTAATCAAGAACACAGATCTCTCTCTTCCTGCAGTCAGACCATCCCCCACACAATAAGCACCCCCTAGGGACACACTTAACCCTTTGATCGCCCCATGATGTTAACCCCTTCCCTGCCAGTGTCATTAGTACAGTGACAGTGCTTTTTTTTTTAGCACTGATCACTGTATTGGTCCCGAAAAAGTGCGCCCTTGGTGTCTGATTTGTCCGCCGCAATGTCGCAGTCCTGCTAAAAATCACTGATTGACGCCATTACTAGTAAAAATATTAATAAAGAAAAAGAAAATTCCATAAATCGATCCCATAGTTTGTAGACTTTCACACAAACCAATCATTATACACTTATTGGGATTGGTAGCAGAATATATATTGGAATAAATTGATGAAGAAATTAGATTTTTTAAATTTTTTTATTGAATATTTTATAGCATAAAGTAAAAAATATATTTATATTTTTTTTCTCAAAAATTGTCGCTCTTTTTTTGTTTATAGCGCAAAAAATAAAACCACAGAGATGATCAAATACCACCAAAAGAAAAAAATATATAAATTTTGTTTGTGTACAGCGTCGCACGACCGCGCATTACTCAGTGACAGCGACGCCAATAATGGCCTGGTCAAGAAGGGGGGGGGGGTAAATCTTCTGGGGCTGAAGTGGTTAATTTCCCTGCCACTGCAGACTGTATGCAAACCCAGCATGCATCCTGAGCTGGGCGGGGCATTTCCTATCATGTGGATATAAACGCACGTGAGCCGCCCCGTGCGGGAAACTGCAATCAACAGGTGGCCTGGAGCATGACCACTTCCCTGGGGGAGGGGCTAGGAAGGGGGCGGTCCTGGGGGTTCCAGAGGAGGAGCTAACCCATCGTCACGGGCCAGGAAACAGATATTTATTGGCTCTGTGTACTCAGCAGAGTTCATTTTATCTACAGAAATATTTTTGTCGACTAAAATATGACTAAAACTAAAATAATTCAGATGACTAAAAAAAAACCAACTAAAACTAAATGGAAATGGGTGATCTATAACTTCTATATCAGAGCGGATCGATCTGCGCCTGTAGTGAAGGATGAGCCCTTCATACCGGAAATAATCACATTTTATTCTATTATTACTCCCGGAAGAGAGAATCGGATTGGACATTCTAGAGAAACGTTGAAATAATGGATTACAATGTAACTAAACCCGATATTAGATTTTATCAGACTAAAATATAACGAAAACGAAATCCAAGTGTGACATGAAGAGGAAGGTTGGAATTCAATCGCTTCATTTTATATCTGAGTGTATAGCGCCACCTAGTGGGGTTCCCTTTTATTTCATTCTTTTCTTTCTCTATTCAGAATATAATCCTCATGTTGGAATATATAGAAGACGTTTTATGTATTTCTCCTTTATTTCCATGTGAAGATATACCCGGGGGGGGAGGGGACTGATGTGACTGTACAATATATATATATATAAAGTGCTGTATAATAAATAAAATAAATGAATACATTTGATTTTCGGGTATTTGCCGCCATCTAGTGGGATTTCACTGTATTGCATTCTTCTTTTTATTGGGTATGAAGAATTCTTGGAGAACATTGAGATCCGGGGGGTGTAATATGCAGAGCGATGGAAATCATCATTAACCCCTCGCCCTCCGAAAAATGTGCCCCCCTTCATGACCAGAGCGTTTTGTTTGCACTGCGTCTCTTTAACTGACAATTTCTTTTGGTGATATTTGATCATCTCTGTCGTTCTTATTTTTTGCGCTATAAACAAAAAAAAAAAACTATATTTTTTTCTTTCTGCTATAAAACATCAAATAAAAAAATGTTAAAAAACAAATTTCTTCATCAATTTATTCCAATATGAATTCTGCTACAAATCCCAATAATTGTATATTGATTGGTTTGTGTGAAAGTTATCACATCTGCAAACTATGGGATCGATTTATTGAATTTTTATTTATTGAATTTTTTTTAACTAGTAATGACGGTGATCAGCGATTTTTAGTGGGACTGCGACATTGTGGCGGACAGATCGAAGACGAAGTAACACTCTTTGTGGACCAATACAGTGATCAGTACTAAAAATATGCACTGTCACTGTACTAATGGCACTGGCTGGGGAGGGGTTAACATCAGGGGCGATCAAAGTGTTAAGTGTGCTCCTTGGGGGTGCTTACTAACTGTGTGGGGGAGGGGCTTTAACCCAGAAGCACGGATCTCTGTCTCTCCTGGAAAATGCCATTTGCCTGGCCATCATGCTGACCCTTTGGCATCACACTGAATCATCCCAAAACATTGAATGGGCTACACGTTACATATCACCGCACACGTTACATATCACCGCACACGTTACATATCACCGCACACATCACATATCACCGCACACATCACATATCACCGCACACGTCACATATCACCGCACACATCACATATCACCGCACACGTCACATATCACCGCACACATCACATATCACCGCACACATCACATATCACCGCACACGTCACATATCACCGCACACATCACATATCACCGCACACGTCACATATCACCGCACACGTCACATATCACCGCACACGTTACATATCAACACACACGTCACATATCACCGCACACGTCACATATCACCGCACACGTTACATATCACCGCACACGTTACATATCACCGCACACGTTACATATCACCGCACACGTCACATATCACCGCACACATCACATATCACCGCACACATCACATATCACCGCACACGTCACATATCACCGCACACGTCACATATCACCGCACACGTCACATATCACCGCACACATCACATATCACCGCACACGTCACATATCACCGCACACGTCACATATCACCGCACACGTTACATATCAACACACACGTCACATATCACCGCACACGTCACATATCACCGCACACGTCACATATCACCGCACACGTTACATATCACCGCACACGTCACATATCACCGCACACGTTACATATCACCGCACACGTTACATATCACCGCACACGTTACATATCACCGCACACGTCACATATCACCGCACACGTTACATATCACCGCACACGTTACATATCACCGCACACGTTACATATCACCGCACATGTTACATATCACCGCACACGTTACATATCACCGCACACGTCACATATCACCGCACACGTTACATATCACCGCACACGTTACATATCACCGCACACGTTACATATCACCGCACACGTCACATATCACCGCACACGTTACATATCAACACACACGTTACATATCACCGCACACGTTACATATCACCGCACACGTCACATATCACCGCACACGTTACATATCAACACACACGTCACATATCACCGCACACGTTACATATCACCGCACACGTCACATATCACCGCACACGTTACATATCAACACACACGTCACATATCACCGCACACGTTACATATCAACACACACATCACATATCACCGCACACGTTACATATCACCGCACACGTTACATATCACCGCACACGTTACATATCACCGCACACGTCACATATCACCGCACACGTTACATATCACCGCACACATCACATATCACCGCACACGTCACATATCACCGCACACATCACATATCACCGCACACGTTACATATCACCGCACACGTTACATATCACCGCACACGTTACATATCAACACACACGTCACATATCACCGCACACGTCACATATCACCGCACACGTTACATATCACCGCACACGTCACATATCACCGCACACGTTACATATCACCGCACACGTCACATATCACCGCACACGTCACATATCACCGCACACGTCACATATCACCGCACACGTTACATATCACCGCACACGTCACATATCACCGCACACGTTACATATCACCGCACACGTCACATATCACCGCACACGTCACATATCACCGCACACGTTACATATCACCGCACACGTCACATATCACCGCACACGTTACATATCACCGCACACGTCACATATCACCGCACACGTCACATATCACCGCACACGTCACATATCACCGCACACGTCACATATCACCGCACACGTTACATATCACCGCACACGTCACATATCACCGCACACGTTACATATCACCGCACACGTCACATATCACCGCACACGTTACATATCACCGCACACGTCACATATCACCGCACACGTTACATATCACCGCACACGTCACATATCACCGCACACGTTACATATCACCGCACACGTCACATATCACCGCACACGTTACATATCACCGCACACGTTACATATCACCGCACACGTCACATATCACCGCACACATCACATATCACCGCACACGTTACATATCACCGCACACGTCACATATCACCGCACACGTCACATATCACCGCACACGTTACATATCACCGCACACGTCACATATCACCGCACACGTTACATATCACCGCACACGTTACATATCACCGCACACGTCACATATCACCGCACACGTCACATATCACCGCACACGTCACATATCACCGCACACGTCACATATCACCGCACACGTCACATATCACCGCACACGTTACATATCACCGCACACGTCACATATCACCGCACACGTCACATATCACCGCACACGTCACATATCACCGCACACGTTACATATCACCGCACACGTCACATATCACCGCACACGTCACATATCACCGCACACGTTACATATCACCGCACACGTCACATATCACCGCACACGTTACATATCACCGCACACGTCACATATCACCGCACACGTCACATATCACCGCACACGTTACATATCACCGCACACGTCACATATCACCGCACACGTCACATATCACCGCACACGTCACATATCACCGCACACGTTACATATCACCGCACACGTCACATATCACCGCACACGTCACATATCACCGCACACGTCACATATCACCGCACACGTTACATATCACCGCACACGTCACATATCACCGCACACGTCACATATCACCGCACACGTCACATATCACCGCACACGTTACATATCACCGCACACGTTACATATCACCGCACACGTCACATATCACCGCACACGTTACATATCACCGCACACATCACATATCACCGCACACATCACATATCACCGCACACGTTACATATCACCGCACACGTCACATATCACCGCACACGTCACATATCACCGCACACGTTACATATCACCGCACACGTCACATATCACCGCACACGTTACATATCACCGCACACGTCACATATCACCGCACACGTTACATATCACCGCACACGTCACATATCACCGCACACGTTACATATCACCGCACACGTTACATATCAACACACACGTCACATATCACCGCACACGTTACATATCAACACACACATCACATATCACCGCACACGTTACATATCACTGCACACGTCACATATCACCGCACACATCACATATCAACACACACGTCACATATCACTGCACACGTCACATATCACCGCACACATCACATATCACCGCACACGTTACATATCACCGCACACGTCACATATCACCGCACACGTCACATATCACCGCACACATCACATATCACCGCACACGTTACATATCACCGCACACGTCACATATCACCGCACACGTTACATATCACCGCACACGTCACATATCACCGCACACGTTACATATCACCGCACACGTCACATATCACCGCACACGTCACATATCACCGCACACGTCACATATCACCGCACACGTTACATATCACTGCACACGTCACATATCACCGCACACGTCACATATCACCGCACACGTTACATATCACCGCACACGTCACATATCACCGCACACGTCACATATCACCGCACACGTCACATATCACCGCACACATCACATATCACCGCACACGTTACATATCACCGCACACATCACATATCACCGCACACGTTACATATCACCGCACACGTCACATATCACCGCACACGTCACATATCACCGCACACATCACATATCACCGCACACGTCACATATCACCGCACACGTCACATATCACCGCACACGTTACATATCACCGCACACGTCACATATCACCGCACACGTTACATATCAACACACACGTCACATATCACCGCACACGTCACATATCACCGCACACGTCACATATCACCGCACACGTTACATATCACCACACACGTCACATATCACCGCACACGTTACATATCACCGCACACGTTACATATCACCGCACACGTCACATATCACCGCACACGTTACATATCAACACACACGTCACATATCACCGCACACGTTACATATCACCGCACACGTCACATATCACCGCACACGTTACATATCACCACACACGTCACATATCACCGCACACGTTACATATCACCGCACACGTTACATATCACCGCACACGTCACATATCACCGCACACATCACATATCACCGCACACGTTACATATCACCGCACACGTCACATATCACCGCACACGTTACATATCAACACACACGTCAGATATCACCGCACACGTCACATATCACCGCACACGTCACATATCACCGCACACGTTACATATCAACACACACGTCACATATCACCGCACACGTTACATATCAACACACACGTCACATATCACCGCACACGTTACATATCAACACACACATCACATATCACCGCACACGTTACATATCACCGCACACGTTACATATCACCGCACACGTTACATATCACCGCACACGTCACATATCACCGCACACGTTACATATCACCGCACACATCACATATCACCGCACACGTCACATATCACCGCACACGTTACATATCACCGCACACGTTACATATCACCGCACACGTTACATATCACCGCACACGTTACATATCAACACACACGTCACATATCACCGCACACGTCACATATCACCGCACACGTTACATATCACCGCACACGTTACATATCACCGCACACGTCACATATCACCGCACACGTCACATATCACCGCACACGTCACATATCACCGCACACATCACATATCACCGCACACATCACATATCACCGCACACGTTACATATCACCGCACACGTTACATATCACCGCACACGTTACATATCACCGCACACGTTACATATCACCGCACACGTCACATATCACCGCACACGTTACATATCACCGCACACATCACATATCACCGCACACGTCACATATCACCGCACACGTCACATATCACCGCACACGTTACATATCACCGCACACGTCACATATCACCGCACACGTCACATATCACCGCACACGTTACATATCACCGCACACGTTACATATCACCGCACACGTTACATATCACCGCACACGTCACATATCACCGCACACGTTACATATCAACACACACGTCACATATCACCGCACACGTCACATATCACCGCACACGTTACATATCACCGCACACGTCACATATCACCGCACACGTTACATATCACCGCACACGTTACATATCAACACACACGTCACATATCACCGCACACGTCACATATCACCGCACACGTTACATATCACCGCACACGTCACATATCACCGCACACGTCACATATCACCGCACACGTCACATATCACCGCACACGTTACATATCACCGCACACGTTACATATCACCGCAAACTTCACATATCACCGCACACGTTACATATCACCGCACACGTTACATATCACCGCACACGTCACATATCACCGCACACGTCACATATCACCGCACACGTCACATATCACCGCACACGTCACATATCACCGCACACGTCACATATCACCGCACACGTTACATATCACCGCACACGTTACATATCACCGCACACATCACATATCACCGCACACGTCACATATCACCGCACACGTCACATATCACCGCACACGTTACATATCACCGCACACGTTACATATCACCGCACACGTTACATATCACCGCACACGTTACATATCACCGCACACGTCACATATCACCGCACACGTCACATATCACCGCACACGTCACATATCACCGCACACGTTACATATCACCGCACACGTCACATATCACCGCACACGTCACATATCACCGCACACGTCACATATCACCGCACACGTCACATATCACCGCACACGTCACATATCACCGCACACGTCACATATCACCGCACACGTCACATATCACCGCACACGTTACATATCACCGCACACGTCACATATCACCGCACACGTCACATATCACCGCACACGTCACATATCACCGCACACGTTACATATCACCGCACACGTCACATATCACCGCACACGTTACATATCACCGCACACGTCACATATCACCGCACACGTCACATATCACCGCACACGTCACATATCACCGCACACGTTACATATCACCGCACACGTCACATATCACCGCACACGTCACATATCACCGCACACGTCACATATCACCGCACACGTTACATATCAACGCACACGTCACATATCAACGCACACGTCACATATCACCGCACACGTCACATATCACCGCACACGTCACATATCACCGCACACATCACATATCACCGCACACGTCACATATCACCGCACACGTTACATATCACCGCACACGTCACATATCACCGCACACGTCACATATCACCGCACACGTCACATATCACCGCACACGTTACATATCACCGCACACGTCACATATCACCGCACACGTCACATATCACCGCACACGTTACATATCACCGCACACGTTACATATCACCGCACACGTCACATATCACCGCACACGTCACATATCACCGCACACGTCACATATCACCGCACACGTCACATATCACCGCACACGTTACATATCACCGCACACGTTACATATCAACACACACGTCACATATCACCGCACACGTCACATATCACCGCACACGTTACATATCACCGCACACGTTACATATCAACACACACGTTACATATCACAGCACACGTTACATATCACCGCACACGTTACATATCACCGCACACGTTACATATCACCGCACACGTCACATATCACCGCACACGTTACATATCACCGCACACGTTACATATCACCGCACACGTTACATATCACCGCACACGTTACATATCTGCTCACACGTTACATATCACCGCACACGTTACATATCACCGCACACGTTACATATCACAGCACACGTTACATATCACCGCACACGTTACATATCTGCTCACACGTTACATATCACCGCACACGTTACATATCACCGCACACGTTACATATCTGCTCACACGTTACATATCACCGCACGCGTTACATATCACCGCACACGTTACATATCACCGCACACGTCACATATCACCGCACACGTCACATATCACCGCACACGTTACATATCACCGCACACGTTACATATCAACACACACGTCACATATCACCGCACACATCACATATCACCGCACACGTTACATATCACCGCACACGTTACATATCACCGCACACATCACATATCACCGCACACGTCACATATCACCGCACACATCACATATCACCGCACACGTCACATATCACCGCACACGTTACATATCACCGCACACGTTACATATCACCGCACACGTTACATATCACCGCACACGTTACATATCAACACACACGTCACATATCACCGCACACATCACATATCACCGCACACGTTACATATCACCGCACACGTTACATATCACCGCACACGTTACATATCACCGCACACATCACATATCACCGCACACGTTACATATCACCGCACACGTCACATATCACCGCACACGTCACATATCACCGCACACATCACATATCACCGCACACGTCACATATCACCGCACACGTTACATATCACCGCACACGTCACATATCACCGCACACGTCACATATCACCGCACACGTTACATATCACCGCACACGTCACATATCACCGCACACGTTACATATCACCGCACACATCACATATCACCGCACACGTCACATATCACCGCACACGTTACATATCACCGCACACGTCACATATCACCGCACACGTCACATATCACCGCACACGTTACATATCACCGCACACGTTACATATCAACACACACGTCACATATCACCGCACACATCACATATCACCGCACACGTTACATATCACCGCACACGTCACATATCACCGCACACGTTACATATCAACACACACGTCACATATCACCGCACACGTCACATATCACCGCACACGTTACATATCACCGCACACGTTACATATCAACACACACGTTACATATCACAGCACACGTTACATATCACCGCACACGTTACATATCACCGCACACGTTACATATCACCGCACACATCACATATCACCGCACACGTTACATATCACCGCACACGTTACATATCTGCTCACACGTTACATATCACCGCACACGTTACATATCACCGCACACGTTACATATCACCGCACACGTTACATATCTGCTCACACGTTACATATCACCGCACACGTTACATATCACCGCACACGTTACATATCTGCTCACACGTTACATATCACCGCACACGTTACATATCACCGCACACGTTACATATCTGCTCACACGTTACATATCACCGCACACGTTACATATCACCGCACACGTTACATATCTGCTCACACGTTACATATCACCGCACACGTTACATATCACCGCACGCGTTACATATCACCGCACACGTTACATATCACCGCACACGTCACATATCACCGCACACGTCACATATCACCGCACACGTCACATATCACCGCACACGTCACATATCACCGCACACGTTACATATCAACACACACGTTACATATCACCGCACACGTCACATATCACCGCACACATCACATATCACCGCACACGTTACATATCACCGCACACGTCACATATCACCGCACACGTTACATATCAACACACACGTCACATATCACCGCACACATCACATATCACCGCACACGTTACATATCACCGCACACGTTACATATCACCGCACACGTTACATATCACCGCACACGTTACATATCACCGCACACGTCACATATCACCGCACACATCACATATCACCGCACACGTCACATATCACCGCACACGTTACATATCAACACACACGTCACATATCACCGCACACGTTACATATCACCGCACACGTTACATATCAACACACACGTTACATATCACAGCACACGTTACATATCACCGCACACGTTACATATCACCGCACACGTTACATATCACCGCACACGTTACATATCACCGCACACGTTACATATCTGCTCACACGTTACATATCACCGCACACGTTACATATCACCGCACACGTTACATATCACAGCACACGTTACATATCACCGCACACGTTACATATCTGCTCACACGTTACATATCACCGCACACGTTACATATCACCGCACACGTTACATATCTGCTCACACGTTACATATCACCGCACACGTTACATATCACCGCACGCGTTACATATCACCGCACACGTTACATATCACCGCACGCGTTACATATCTGCTCACACATTACATTTTACCGCACACGGCGTGTTGGGTATCTATGTACTCGGTGTGGCGTGTTGGGTATCTATGTACTCGGTGTGGCGTGTTGGGTATCTATGTACTCGGTGTGGCGTGTTGGGTATCTATGTACTCGGTGTGGCGTGTTGGGTATCTATGTACTCGGTGTGGCGTGTTGGGTATCTATGTACTCGGTGTAACCTCATCTTTCATATTTTACCATACCAAAGGGTAATCTATTGTGTTTGTGTGACCTAAAATTTCCTTTAGTGTACTTTGGGTTTCATAAACCGTTGGGCTAATATTGTGAGACATAAAAAAATGGAACTACCGCCATTTCATTCTCCAGGGCGTCTGCCTTCAGAAAAGATCTCATGGTTGGGGGTTTTATGCAATCTTCAGGCCTAAATGATTCTTTTAAACATGTGTGCAAAAATATGGCAACAATGGCTGTGGCAGTGAAAGGGTGGAAAGACTTACTGGTTTCCTAAGTAGAGTTTTGGCCAAACCTCATCGGCGTGGTTCCGGATCGTCTTCCCGGTGTAGAGAATCTTCTCCAGGTCATAAACACTCAGGATTGGGGGCTTGGACCTCCTCAATGGAGGCCGACTCAGGGATCCAAGGTGGGAGTACCGGGAGGACGCCATGACAGTTCCTGGGGGTGAGAAGTGATGGAGGAACATTATAGTCTGTTATACTGGAGGGGGAGGCAATAAGAATATTATATTCTGTTATACGTAATCCAAAGTAACATCACTCCAAGGGTCCCCAGGCATACACCTCACAAAGAGTAATGTTCCCTTAAAAGCCTTTTATCATGGGTGAGTCTGTCACAGTCTCCATTCATTCATCCATGTCTCCATCTATCCATCCATGTCTCCATCCATCCATGTCTCCATCCATCCATCCATGTCTCCATCCATCCATGTCTCCATCCATCCATGTCTCCATCCATCCATCCATGTCTCCATCCATCCATGTCCCCATTCATGTCTCCATCCATCCATGTCTCCATCCATCCATCCATGTCTCCATCCATCCATGTCTCCATCCATTCATCTATCAATCCATCCATCCATGTCTCCATCCATCCATGTCTCCATCCATCCATGTCTCCATCCATCCATCCATCCATTCATCTATGTCTCCATCCATCCATGTCTCCATCCATCCATCCATCCATCCATGTCTCCATCCATCCATGTCTCCATCCATTCATCTATGTCTCCATCCATCCATCTCTCCATCCATCCATCCATCCATTCATCCATGTCTCCATTCATCCATGTCTCCTTGATTTATTTTGCTAAGAAACCCCCCTACCCCCTAGCATTTCCAGCTGCGGCCATCTTGAGTAAAGGCAGAATATTCATGTAGTATTTACTTTGTGGTAACCCATTTGCCCTTATCTCAGGCATGCAGGCAGGAGGGCGTGCTTAGCTCCTCCCATGAAGACTTCTGGGATGTATGACATCATTTTGGCCTAGGTCAGAAACCAGGAAGACACTTAAAGGATCACTAAAGATATATATATATATTTTTTTTTAAATAACAAACATGTTATACTTACCTCCTCTGTGCAGCTCGTTCTGCACAGAGTGGCCCCGAACCTGGTCTTCTGGGGTCCCTCGGCGGCTGTCTCGGCCCCCCCCCCCCCGCAAGGACTCAACATTTTCATGTGAGTTTCCTCGCATGGTGTTGAGTGCTTGCGGGCGCGCTCCTGTGATATAGCCGCTCACTGTATCACTCGGCCCCGCCCCCCCGGCACGCCACATCATTGGATGTGATTGACAGCACCGCGAGCCAATGGCTGCGCTGCTTTCAATCAATCCACTGTAAGCATTCAACGGCCAGGCTGAGCGGCGAAGAGGATGACGAGGGCGAGCGCGGGACTTTCGAGGGGTCAGGTAAGTAAAACGGGGGGGCTGGGGGGGGACCGGTATTGTTGGATGTTTTTTCACCTTAATGCATAGAATGCATTAATGTGAGAGAACTTTTACCTTTACAACCCCTTTAAAGTGTCACTAAACCCACACCATAAAAAATGATGAATAAATGGCGTATTCCATGCTGGTCATTCTCACTCATCACTATGAGATTCCTTTTCTGTATTCTGCAAAAATCCTGGCTGATCCCGTTGCTCTCTATTTCCCCCTCCTGTCCATGTCCTCAATGCATTTGGAGATTTTTCAGAGCAGTGTTGGCAGCTCTGCACATGCTCAGTTCTCAGTGAGTTTCTATGCTGACCATTTCCTCCCTATCACATCTGAGCAGCCCATGTGACTATAGAGTCACACATGTGGGCGTATACACAATGACTGGCCACTCCCTCCCTCCTGCTCCATGCCCACTAACCAGCTAAACACAATGGGGGGGGATATTACATGTAGATTGATGGAGGCTTCACCTCCCTCTTATTCTAAGACACAGGCTGGAGGGGCGTGGCAGAGAAATTCGTCCACACCATGATATTGCCATAAAAGTATAAATATATATATTTGTATGACAATTTAACCACTTCGGTACCAGGCACTTTCCTGCCCAGACCAATTTTCAGCTTTCAGCGCTGTCGCAATTTAGGTGGCACTCATAGGCAGCACTGATGGGCACTCATAGGCGGCACTGATGGGCACTCATAGGCGGCACTGATGGGCACTCATAGGAAGCACTGATGGGCACTCATAGGCGGCACTGATGGGCACTCATAGGCGGCACTGATGGGCACTCATAGGCAGCACTGATGGGCACTCATAGGCGGCACTGATGGGCACTCATAGGCAGCACTGATGGGCACTCATAGGCGGCACTGATGGGCACTCATAGGCAGCACTGATGGGCACTCATAGGCGGCACTGATGGGCACTCATAGGCAGCACTGATGGGCACTCATAGGCGGCACTGATGAGAACTCATAGGCGGTACTGATGGGTACTTATGGGTGGCACTGATGGGCACTGATAGGTGGCACTGATGACACTGATGGGTGGCATTGCTGGACATCCCTGTTTTGTAATGTGCCACAGAGGTGCCAGTCAGTGCCCATTTGTGGGCACCGATTGGCATATTTTGGGCATATTTTTTCACATGTGGATTGTCATGGGTTATGTACCTGGCCATCCACATGCGGTGGGCTTCCCTGGTGGTCCTGGGGCTTCCTGGTGGTCCAGTGTGGGCATCTGAGGGGGGCTGCGCTGATAAACAATCAGCACAGACCCCCCACCCTGTCAGGAGAGCCGCCGATCAGCTCTCCTCTACTCACGTCTGTCAGACGCGAGTGAGGAAAAGCCGATCAATGACTCTTCCTGTTTACATCGTGATCAGCCGTGATTGGACACGGCTGATCACGTGGTACAGAGCCTCCGCCAGAGGCTCTTTACCGAGATCGCTGTGTCAAACTAACACACCACACCACCGATCGCCACGATGCGCGCCCCCACGGGCACACGGCGGCTGTTATCCTGCTGGACGTCATATGATGCCCAGTCAGGATAACTGAACCACCGCCCGGCCGTCATTCTGCTATAGACCGGCCGGAAAGTGGTTAAAACAGTTTATTGATTTTATTTATTTTTACTCTTTATTCCAAAGGATGAACATGTTACCAGAGGCAGAGGACAAGAAGCTCCTCCTGCTTATGTTTCCCTGCAGACAGGCTGGGAGAGAGCCAGGTCATGTGACAGATGGATATCCATTAGGAAAAAGGGACTTTGATGTTTTTTTTAATTACAATAATTACAGAGCCGTCACCCCCATACAGAGATAGGAGAATGTACATTACACGGCACATGTTTAGTATCACTTTCAGAAATGTAGCAAAAAGTGTAAAACAAGCAAATATAATCTCCCTTCTTCTCTATGTACTAATGAGGGCAGGATGAGGATCACACACAGTTCCTGGTGATGGAGGAGTGAAGTTCCTCTTTAATGATGAAGGTGTTACTTTGTTTCAGATTCCTTTCAGACTCTTCTGGTGGTGGCCAATGGTTTTGTTTCCTCCAATTTGGTTTATTTTAGAGACAGAGATTGGATGGAAGAGATAAACATTGCATTGAGGAGATTAAGATTACATGAAGGAGACTGAGATTACATGGAGGAGACTGAGATTACATGGAGGAGACGGAGATTACATGGAGGAGACTGAGATTACATGGAGGAGACGGAGATTACATGGAGGAGATGAAGATTACATGGAGGAGATGAAGATTACATGGAGGAGATGAAGATTGGATGGAGGAGACGGAGATTACATGGAGGAGATGAAGATTACATGGAGGAGATGAAGATTACATGGAGGAGATGAAGATTACATGGAGGAGATGAAGATTGGATGGAGGAGACGGAGATTACATGGAGGAGATGAAGATTACATGGAGGAGATGAAGATTGGATGGAGGAGACGGAGATTACATGGAGGAGATGAAGATTGGATGGAGGAGATGGAGATTACATGGAGGAGATGAAGATTGGATGGAGGAGACGGAGATTACATGGAGGAGATGAAGATTGGATGGAGGAGATGAAGATTGGATAGAGGAGACGGAGATTACATGGAGGAGATGAAGATTGGATGGAGAAGACGAAGATTACATGGAGGAGATGAAGATTGGATGGAGGAGACGGAGATTACATGGAGGAGATGAAGATTGGATGGAGGAGATGAAGATTGGATGGAGGAGATGAAGATTGGATGGAGGAGACAGAGATTGGATGGAGGAGAAGGAGATTACATGGAGGAAATGAAGATTGGATGGAGGAGATGAAGACTGGATGGAGGAGATGGAGATTACATGGAGGAGATGAAGATTGGATGGAGGAGACAGAGATTGGATGGAGGAGAAGGAGATTACATGGAGGAGATGAAGATTGGATGGAGGAGATGAAGATTGGATGGAGGAGAAGGAGATTACATGGAGGAGATGAAGATTGGATGGAGGAGATGAAGATTGGATGGAGGAGATGAAGATTGGATGGAGGAGACGGAGATTACATGGAGGATATGAAGATTGGATGGAGGAGATGAAGATTGGATGGAGGAGACGAAGATTGGATGGAAGAGATGAAGACTACATGGAGGAGATGAAGATTACATGGAGGACTACATCGGGGAGATGAACACAGGATGGAGGAGATGAAGATTACATGGAGGAGATGAAGATTACATGGAGGAGATGAACATTACATGGAGGAGATGAAGATTACATGGAGGAGATGAAGATTGGATGGAAAAGATGAAGACTACATGGAGGAGATGAAGATTACATGGAGGACTACATCGAGGAGATGAAGATTGGATGGAAAAGATGAAGATTGGATGGAAAAGATGAAGACTACATGGAGGAGATGAAGACTGGATGGAGGAGATGAAGATTGGATGTAATAGTCGATGTCCTCTGCCTGCCTTCCCTCAGGATTGATGTGACTTTTATTGCTATATAATCCTCATTGTGGAGCTCAGGAAGAACAATCCTGATATTGACCCGTTATTCCGGGACTGAGAACGCCATTGGCGGGTTCAGGAAACAGAACATTCCGATTCTCCATCTAACGCTCGGCTCAGGAAACGTTAGATGATTTCACTCTGCATTCCGATGGATAATTCTCTTCCTTCCATTATCTCTCTACTAAAACTTTTATGAACTCCAGCCGGAATGAAGAGGAAGATTCCGGAATGAACTCTCCGGTAATATCTCTGATTGTAATATTAGAATAATTTCATTTTCTCTCCTCCATTTAATTACTTTTCCTACAATTACATTTTATAATATTCACAAAGAAAGTCATTAATTTCC